>NW_015634028.1:43452-44309 GCF_001515625.1 Sinocyclocheilus rhinocerous | reverse complement strand
TGTGTGTGTGTGTGTGTGTGTGTGTGTGTGTGTGTGTGTGTGTGTGTGTGTGTAGAGGATCAGATAATCACAGCATCACCAATGAAGAGGAAACATTCCCTCTCTCAGCTCATTCATATATATATAAAAAATATTTATAAAATTCTTCATTTTTTATATTATTTGATTAATTTATAAAATCTTTGTGAACCAAACTAAGATCTTGATCATTCCACCAAAGAGAAAGATTCATTCAGGGATCAGGGATTTTTTTTACCCCAGAAATGAGAAATACTAAGCAATGGATTGTACTGATTATTTGTATACATATTTATTTTTAGTGTATTTTATCGAACTGACTTGCGATCTGATCACCAGAAACAGATATTAATAAGAGGACTAAGAAAAATGAAATAAAATTTTATAAAAAATAAATGATCTGACTGTCTGTCTGTGTGTGTGTGTGTGTGTGTGTGTGTGTGTGTGTAGAGGATCAGATAATCACAGCATCACCAATGAAGAGGAAACATTCCCTCTCTCAGCTCATTCCAGCACACACAAACACATCGACTACATCCCATTCATAAAAACAAACTGCTTTCCATGTTTTTGATACTAAAACTTGTGCTGGAACTTTCAGGAAGAAAGTTTAGAGAGATAACAATGAATTATAACATGATTTCTGCCTCAGTAAAGCTCTACAGTCACAGTAGACATCAGAAATGTATTATTAATAGAAATTCAATATTATACATATTTATTCACTATTTACTTACAATGAAATAATATCAACACTAGCATTCAAAAGCTTGGGGTCTGTAAGATTAAGTCTCTTATGTTCACCAAGGCTGCATTTATTTGATCAACAAACAGTAAAA
>NW_015634028.1:33227-43172 GCF_001515625.1 Sinocyclocheilus rhinocerous | reverse complement strand
TATATATATATATATATAAAATATTTATAAAATTATTCATTTTTTATATTATTTGATTAATTTATAAAATCTTTGTGAACCAAACTAAGATCTTGATCATTCCACCAAAGAGAAAGATTCATTCAGGGATCAGTGATTTTTTTTACCCCAGAAATGAAAAATACTAAGCAATGGATTGTACTGATTATTTGTATACATATTTATTTTTAGTGTATTTTATCGAACTGACTTGCGATCTGATCACCAGAAACAGATATTAATAAGAGGACTAAGAAAAATGAAATAAAATTTTATAAAAAATAAAATGTTTGTTTGCGCAAGCGGATTACACGCATAAATCCATGGATCTGCTGCAGTGAACACTGTGTGTGAGTGTGTTGTGTGTGTGTGTATTACCTGCCATGACGACAGGCTGTGTAGACTGATCCATCCTCACTTCCCACCACAAAGTTATTAACGTCACCCAGAGGGAAGGACATGGAGGTGACCGCAACGGATTTAGACTGCTTAAACACCAGCTCCATACTGTCCTGTTGACACACACACACACACACACACACACACATCAATAACACCACAGCCAACAGCCTCTTCCACAGATTAGAAATGCACAATTTAAATTCAGCCAGCACTCTACCCGTCATTAACATCTGACACTGTGGTTTGGCCAACGTTTTTGGAAACTCAAGGGTGAGCAGCATGGAAGAGGTTGTGGCTCTCAGTGGGCCTTTTATAGAGCTTCTGAAGCCAACAAACTCACGTCAGTAAGATTTGTACACAAAATCCACTCTTTTTACTGGTTGAGTTAGCAAGTGGCTTTCTTTGAGTGTGATATTCAAACTCTGAAACTATGATGGTACTTCTGAAGGTACAGGTCACGCGATGGATGGAGCAGAGAGCATTGTGGGTACCTGTGGTTGAGACAGCATGTCCAGACTCCAGGAGCACATCTTTCCATCAGTAGAGATGCTAATGAGGTTATGAGCGTTCTGTGTGCCAACCACATTAACACAGTACACTGGGTGCTGCACGGAGAATCAGAAATGTAAGGTTAAGGGTAAAAAATAATAAAGCAAATCGGAAAAATAAGCAATATTTTTTTAGGACACCATAATAGCATCTCAAAATTCTTGGGTTGCAGCAACTGCTCAGCCTCATTTTCAGTACGGCGTGTGAACGTCACGTACCGTGTGCGCCGCGGCAGAGAGAGGCGTCCTCTGGACAGGAGTGCGTCTGTTACTTCTGTTGTCCCACAGGACGATCTGTCCTGAATAAGTGCCACCGACAACCAGGTTAGGGTGAAACTTTGCAAACACAGCAGACATGACCGCAGACTAGAGGAGAGAGAGAGAGACAGACAGAGATAATCTCGATGAATTCCACATTCCTTCAATCCTGCTGGACAAATGTGAAGGAAGTCCAGTTTAGCAGATTCACATGCATAACCAAAAAGTGTTAGAAAAGAACTAACTAACACAGATAATGCTACAATCCATGTTTTTGCCTACTCACTGAAATTGCCAGCTAATATGATGCTTCTTGTTTAAAGTGTTTGTGTATTTAAAGGGATAGATGATCCAAAAATGAACATTTTGTCATCAATTATGCACCCCATGTTGTTTCAGACTTACAAGATTTTCATTTATCTCCAAAGATCCAAAGATATTTATAATGAAACCTTAAAATTTCATTCCAAGCTTTGATGCTTCAAAAAATTAATAAAAGTAATCCATATGAATCAAGCGGTTGCATCCAAGTCTTCTGAAGAGATACAATTGCTTTATTTGATGAACGTATTTAATTTAGACTTATATTCACACATAAACATTGAGAAACTCACATACATAGAGCTCATCAAATATGGTAAACATCTGTATTTGCATGACACACAAGAAGAACCTAATTGGTTCTTGCGGAAACACAAGCTTGAGTCACATCCAAACACAAACCTCTTGTGCATCAAGCAAGTAAAGTTTCCCTAAAAGACCTTTCTTTTACAATCTCTCTATGATTTATGAAGTATGAAAGTTTTGGTGGAATGGGCTTTCAATGGAGGAACAGAAATCTTTCAGGTTATATTAAAAATCTCTTAATTTGTGTTTTGTGGATGAATTAAAGTTTTATGGGTTTGGAACGACATGAAGGTGAGCAAATGATGACAATTTTCTAGGGATGCACGATATTATCGGAACGTTATCGGAATCGGCCGATAATGGCTTTAAATGTACACATTTTAAATTTTATGCCGAAAAATAATGCCGATATGCCTTGCCGATATTACGAATAGTTTACATGTGCTCAGGATGTACTAGCGATAAGATCAAGTCAGAAGTGTGGTCATTCTTGAAGCAAACTCTTGCCTGAGTGGATGACGATTAGATTCACTGTTTTGAAGTTAACAGTTACCAGTGCGTGCAGCAGCAGCGGCAGCCTCCCCCGGGTCCTAATGTGCCTCCGGTAAGGCGTTTTATTTATTTAGGGGGCGCTGTAGGCCGACTTGTAATAAAATGAATCAGAATCAGAAAGAGCTTTATTGCCAAGTATGTTTGCACATACAAGGAATTTGTTCTGGTGACAGAAGCATCCTCTGCAGTCTTCTAATGTCTGATTTTGTAGCTGAGCCAAACCAGACAGTTACTGAAGTGCACAGCACAGACTCAGTGACAGCGGAGTAGAACTGTGTGAGCAGCTCCTGTGGCAGGTTGAACTTCCTCAGCTGGTGAAGGAAGTACAATCTCTGTTGGGCCTGTGAGTGTCCCACTTCAGGTCCTGTGAGATGGTGGTGCCCAACTCAACCTCGCTTCTATATGCAGACTCATCAATGTCCTGGATGAGGCCGATGACTGTAGTGTTGTCTGCAAACTTCAGGAGCTTGACAGAGGGGTCTTTAGAGGTGCAGTCATTGCTGTAGAGGGAGAAGAGCAGTGGGGAGAGCACACATCCCTGAGGGGCGCCAGTGCTGATGGTGCAGCTGTTTGACATGAATCTGTCAGAAAGTTGGTGATCCATTTAAAGATGGAGCTAGGAACAGAGAGCTGGGTTAGTTTGGTCTGAAGGAGGTTTGGGATGATGGTGTTGAAGAGCGAACTGAAGTCCACAAACAGGATCCTCACATAAGTCCCTGATTTATCCAGATGTTGTAGAATATAATGCAGTCCCATGATGGACCGGTTTGCTCGGTAAGCAAACTGCAGGGGATCCAGTGATGCAATTCAGATAAGCCAACACCAGTCTCTCAAACAACTTCATGACCACAGATGTTAGGGAAACAGGTCTGTGGTCATTAAGTGCTGTGATTTTGGGTTTCTTTGGGATGGGGATGATGGTGGAGCGTTTGAAGCAGGCTTCATGAGCTTCAGTGATCTGTCGAAGATCTGTGTGAAGATGTGGGCCAGCTGGTCAGCACAGGTTTTCAGGCAGGCTGGTGAAACACCGTCTGGGCCTGGTGCTTTTCTTCTCTTCTGTTTCCTGAAGACCTGACGCACATCATCTTCACTGATCTGAAGTGCAGGAGGGGGGAGAGGGGGGTTGCTGGAGTTATTAATGTTTGTGTAGAGAGATGGTCAGAGCGGGTGTGGGGTGTGAGACCGGGAGTTTCAAATCTGCAGTAAAACTCATTAATTCTCCACAGTGCTGGGGGATGGTGTCTTGTAGTTTGTAATGTCTTTCAGGCCTTTCCACACTGAAGCAGGGTCGTTTGCTGAAAACTGGGTTCTCAGCTTTTTAGAGTAGCTCCTCTCAGCCACACTAATCTCCTTTGTCAGTGTGTTCCTGGCCTGATTGTACAAGATTCTGTCCCCACTCCTGTAGGCATCCTCTGTGGCCTGACGGAGCTGTCTGAGTTTTGCAGAAACACGGTTTGTCATTGTTGTACGTTAAATAAGTCCTGGTAGGACTCACAGAAACTGATGTATGATGTTACAGTCTCTGTGAGCTCGTCCAGATCGGTGTCAGCAGCTTCAAAAACACTCCAATCAGAGCAGACGAAGCAGACTTGTAAATCCCGCTCTGCTTCATTAGTCCATCTTTTTACAGTCCTTATTACAGGTTTAGCTGATTTCAGTTCCTGCCTGAAAAGTAAAGTTTCTTTCTGAAAAGTAAAATACACAAATAACATGAAGATACTTGTGTTTCTAATAAAAAATTTGCTTTGATTTAAAGGTCAAAAGCTTACATAAAAAAAAGAAATCACAAACATGATATTTTTAAATTAAATAATTTAATATATACCGATTTATTCATTAATATGTAATATATTTTTATTATGAAAACTTTAATGCTAGGAGCTCTAAATGATTTTTAGAATTTATACAGCTCTTTTGCTTTAGACGATTAATGTTAAGTCCACAAACAAAATGTTAAGGTTTCAACTGCATCTGTCTAAAAAATGAATTAATAAAAAAAAAAATTTAAATTATTAAAAAAAAAAACAGCAGAGATTGATTTTATTAGTTATTTTCAAAGCTTTCAATGTACTCTCATTAAAAAAAGCACCTTAATAATGTTTATCAGTTCTAACAAATACATTTTTGCTCAAAACGAACCAAAAATAAAAAAATTATTTGTTTATAATTTCTGCACAAGAGGGACTTCTTGTTGTTTCAAAACAAAAGGAAATATATATCGGTATCGGCATCGGCTATTGGTCAAAATGATGTGAAAAATATCGGCATATCAGATAGAGGCAAAAATCTAATATCATGCATCCCTGGAATTTTATTTTTTTGGGTGAACTACGTCTTTAAGTATTTCTTCACTTTGCTTTAAACACAGAATAAAGTGTCCAAATAATATACTGTATAGAATATAAAAATATAAAACTTTGAGTTTTATTAAAACGATTTTTGCTTAGCTCATTTATTTTATACTATTTGAAAATGGGGGAGGTAGTAAAGTAACCAAGTAAAGTTTGACAAGTGACTTCACACTGCTGCTTCTCAGTGGTTCAGCTGATATTTTCTCAGCATGTTCTGTACCTTCTTGTTTTGGAGAATAGTTTGTAAGCAAAGCTACATTATAAAAGCCTCTGAGGTGCATCAAGCATAAATGCATCTTGTAACTGAGTGATGTGACCTCAAATTCCACCATGACACCTCAAAACACCAATCCAATGTACATCACAAAACAACAAAATAAAATTTTTACACCAACAACAACTAATGACGCTGATACTGAATTTTGTTATTCACTGAATAAGCTGAACAACTCACACTTTCCTCTAAGAAGAGTTAACCAGCCCCAACACACTCAGCAGAAAGATGGAAAAAGTAACAAGTTCACACCTCTGTGAGTGTGTGTGAACACTTGTGTAGTTTTCCGCATCTGTCTGTGTGTGTGTGTGTGTGTGTGTGTGTGAGCTGTGCATCCGTTGCTGAGGGCGGCACATGTGGTTCTACTCAGGTCGTCCACAGCAGATCACCTCAGGCCAAACACACAACTAACACTGAACATACAGCAACACTCAACTGATCAGTGAAAAAAACATCCAAAAGAAATGAGTTTGTGAATGAATGTGCATGTCCAACACAGAGTTTAAAGGAATAGTATCATAAATGAACATCTCATCATCCTTTAACTCCCTCACCCAATGTTGTTCTAAACCTGTATGACATTCATTCTTTCATGGAACACAAAAGGAGATATCAGACAGTTCACATGCTGTTTTTTTTCTCCATACAATGACATTTTATACTTTTACAGATATGACCACTATATGCTTTTATTGCATGGAAAAGAGAAGTTTGAACAGTCTTCAAAACCTCTTCTTTTGTGATCCATGCAAGGAAAAAGTAATGGCTTTGTGATGACATGAGAGATTTTGAACTATGCCTTTAAGGTATCACAAGTGTGTGTGTGTGTGTGTGTGAGGCCGGTGTGTAGGTGTTTGTATATGACAATCATGTTATGTGGGATGGCTTTCAGGAGGTGTGTGCACGGGGAGGAGTGAGAAGTCAGTCGTTGCTGATTGAAGGCAGGTGGGTGTGTGTGTGTACCTGACAGTGGAAGACATACTCCGGTGTGGTCTTCTTGTATTTCATGTTCCAGACCAAAGCCACTCCATCAGGCTCATGCGGGGCTTCCTCATTGTTGTTGTAAGAGGCGACCAGCAACTCTGGATACTGTGAACACATGTACAGGTCAGGAGAACTAGACGTTTACTATCTAAGAAAAACTTTTGCTTTCCCGCATTAGGTTTGATTACTCTGACCAAGAACCACCCGCTTACATTTACTTATTTATTTTTACTTTTTTGTGCTGACTGTAACAAATGTGCACAGAAAAAAAAGCAAAATAACTGTCATAGGGACAAAATTTTATTTAAAGAAAAAATTATTTTAATATTTATTATTTCACACTTTAGTTCGGGGACCAATTCTCACTATTAATTAACAGCTTTTTCTTCAATAAACTCCTCATTTGCTGCTTATTAACAGTTAGTAGTTATGCTTCGGTATTGGGTAAGATTAAGGGATCTAGAATATGGTCATTCAGAATAAGGCATTAATATGTGCTTTATAAGTACTAATAAACAGCCAAAATGTAATATGCATGCTAATGAGCAACTAGTTAATAGTGAGAATTAATCCCTAAGCTAAAGTGTTACCTTGAATACTATATAATAATATATAATACTTAATAATAATAATAATAATAATTCAAAATACAAACTAAATGCTACCATAGTAGTAGTTGTACCCAAAAAGAGAAAAAAAAAGCTATTATCATTTACTTTGTCTTTACTTATCATAAACATATATGACTATGACTACATAAAAATAATAGACAACCCCTGTGCTATATTCAGACTGAAACGCAAGTCATATATGCTTGGAATGACATGTTGGTGAGCAAAAGATGACATTTTTGGTAAAAAAGCATAGCTTTTCCAGAAAGAAAGCTATTTTTTCCAAAAAGCTGAGGAGTAATATGACAGTGTTTTTAATTCATTCTTATAAATTAAGACATTTTTTTGTTTCATTTGTGGTATTTAATGTAAATTTAAGCATTCAGGTTTGATGCTGTAACCCACTGAGACCCTTATTTAAACTGTTATTCAATAAACAGCAATACTGAAAAACAAATGTTAGTAGTGTAGCTATTTTTCAAAAGGGTAATCTGACTGAATTTTAAATTCTAAATTGTAACATGTCATTTTTTGATCATTTATATACTTTCTCATGTCCTAGTATCATATGCAGGGACAATTAATACGGCTACAATGCCGTAAAGTATCCGATGAGCCACTAATTGCATGACGCCAGGAGATTTCTCATGTAAACTCACACTGACAGCATTGTTTCAGTGTGTGGTTTGTGCTCTCTCTCAAATCACACACATCTGTTTGTGTTGTGCACACATGAGGTGCAGTGCGTTTGAGAGGGTTTATACTCTAGATCTATTACATCAAACTAGACACAGCGACTCCAAGACATCCAATCATCTGTTTGATACGGCGAAAGAAATGAACTTTGAAAAACACCTCTAAACACACAGCCAATGTGAAATATCTTCACATTCATATCTAAATGTTATATTCTACAACATCAGAAGCATGTTCACCAGAAGAGATTTGTGTTTTTAGAGGATCAGTGTTATCTTCAACATTTGTCAGTTGCAGACAAATAAGCAGCAGTTTTGATAAATCGTAAAACTAACATATTGACAAAATATATAATTCAATCTTCACTTGATCCACGCCTAATTTCATGTGCTACGTCATATTATACACTACCGCTCAAAAGTTTCGAGACAGTACAATTTTTAAATGTTTTTGAAAGAAGTCTCCTATGACCGAGGCTGCATTTATTTGATCACAAACACAGAAATAACAGTAATATTGTGAAATATTATTATTATTATTATATTTAAAATAACAGTTTTCTATTGCAATTTATATTTTAAACTGTAATTTATTCCTGTGATCAAAGCTGAATTTTCAGCATCATTACTCCAGTCTTCAGTGTCACATGATCCTTCAGAAATCAGGAGGTAACGTACCTGTGGGGACCAATCCAGACAGGTCACCACCCGCTGTTTGGACCAGTGATCATCAACAAACTTCCTGTTTAGAGACAGTTTGGTCCCAGCCTGCATCTCACTAGATAGATACACACACACACACACACACACACACACACACACGCGCACGCACACGCGCACACACACGCACACACACAAGCAAATATCTCACATTAAACAGTGCACATGAGCTGGTTTGTGATTAGTGATTGTTGGTTATTGTTGGTTGTGATTGTTTAGGTTAGTAGGGCTAACTGTTACCCCTCCTTCTCCTCCATGTCACGGCCGCTGTAGTCGAAGAAAACATCCACGTGTTCGGACAGAGCGCGCTCCATGAAACGTGTGCTGTGATCGAAGAACTCCATGAACTCCTCCGAGTGCAGAATCTGCAGCTTCTCCTCCTCTGTTAGCTCATGAGGGGGCGCTACACTCACGTACAGACAGGACACAATGACAGGTGTGTAACATTTATACATGAGATCCATTTATACATGAGAATTGTTGAATTCTTGATTCTAGTGGTTGACAAATATTCCAAAGTATTTAATTAAATAGTGTTTAATTTTCCGTAACAGCATGGCTGTGAAGCAGTTCCAGGTTTGTTCCAGTCAATCCAGTATTGAGCCATGCAAAACTGTAGGAAATTGTAGGAAAGTAAATCTACACAAAAGATTTTGAAAATTGTCTAAACGCATGCATATAGCAAGGAGCAACTGTGGAAAAATTTATTCTGAACCACTAAACTATTTGAAAATGTAATGCATGCTCTGGGAAGAAACATGTTGAAGCAGGTGCATTAAACTGTCAATATTTCAATGATCTGTTGTGATTTTTTTCCTTACATAAAGTTCCCAGCTTGTGTTACCATTACACCAACATTAATTTCTGTGACAAACACTGCGAATAGTCAGAACTTCTATGAAATGCCTACTTCAATCATGAATAATATAACATCAACAAGTTTGTTAGTTAAACAGGCAAATATATAAATGGTTAAAAACATAAAAAAATAAAAAAACATTTGGGGGAAAAAAAATGTATCTGCCAAGGCAACATTTCTCATTTTCATGTAGTTGAAATTGAAATACTAAAAAGACTGAAACCATCAAAAAAAATATATATATTGACAAACACAAAATTACTAAAACCACATCTGAAATGAAAACAGGAAATCTAAAAATTTAATTAAAATTATTAACAAAAACTATGACAGTAAATCAATGATACTAAAGTAACACTAATGTATTACAGTGGAGCTGATAGGACACTGTACATGAGGTGTGTTCAATACCTTCCTCATCTTGTTTCTCTGCTGGTTTCTCTTTCTCTGCCTCGACCTCAGGCTGCAGGGGTGCAGTCTCTTCCTCCTCATCTTCCTCTGCAATAGGAAGATCCCAAACATCAACATAATTCACATCAGAGCTGCAGTACGGTCTTATTATAGGACCCATGTTTCACACTGTTCATACTTTACACTGGGTTAAGTTTGTTTTTTTTTGTAAACGGTGGGTTAACTGGTATTAAACAACTCAAGGTAACATTGCAGCACTGCTTTCCTTCAAATTGCATACTTTTGGCACCACAACTCAGGATTAGCAACACCCACATTTACATACCAACATCTACTCAGTGTTCAGCAACTTAGCCTAAGGACAATATGAACTATACTGCATAAAGTCAGCCAATCATAACAGAGGTCATTAACATATGTAAATGACCTCTTAAAGGCACAGTAGCAGTAGCTTTTCAATTCTAGGGTCAGACAGTGTGATAAACGTCATGAAAAATTTAAACTAAAAAGGTTTTTGGTGCAAGAAACTTGAGACTTCATGAGAAAAATACCACTGTATTTCAAGTATTCAGGGTGATACATACAATCACACACACACACACACACACACACACACACACACACACACACACACT
>NW_015634028.1:32135-33011 GCF_001515625.1 Sinocyclocheilus rhinocerous | reverse complement strand
CCCACACACACACACACACACACACAGTGCAGCAGGTGCCAGCGGCTGAGACAGCTGACGGCTGTGTGTGTGTATTAGGCAGATGGTTTTGCTGCGATTGTGTGTGTGGTGGCACAGGGATGGCACAGGGGTTTCTGCCTGACTGCTCTTAGTCAAGACTCTCTCCGGATACACAAGTCCATGCAATTAGAGAGTCGGCAGGGGGTCCAGGGAACACAATTCACCCCCAAACATGAGCAGCTAAATGAAGCTGCTGCCCTGACCAGCTGTAAGCCACACACACACGGCTCACCTCCTACAATACTCTACCAGTGACGCCTGAACAAATGTAAGCTCAGGGAAAGACGTTAAAAGGATGTTAAAGGAAGAGCTCCCAAAATGAAATGTTTTCATTTATTTGCATTCAGGCCATTCTGAATCCATATGACTTTTTTTTTTCCTCTGTGGAACACAAAAGGAGAATATCTGAAGAATATTCTACTGTAGCCCCTCTTTTCAATACAATAAAACAAGGAAAATGGACCCGGTCTGAAAAAGGCACCATAAAAACGCCAAAAAAGTAGTCTATAGTAAAGATCCATGATTTGGGGGAAACAAAATCTAATTGCAATTTTTCTGATATAAATTTAACTTAAAATATGAAACTAAATAAATACTACAATACACTCTCAGAAAAAAAAGGTACAAAAGCGGTCACTGAGCAGCAACCTTTCAAAAGGTACTAATATGTACACTTTAGGTACTAGTATGTACCTTTAAGGTACTTTAGGTACAAAGGTGTACCTTTTGAAAAGTAATGCCCTAGAAACAGCTTTTATACTTTTTTCTGAGAGTGTAGTAAATGTAAGATAAAAATGTAACAAAAAAAAAAACAAA
>NW_015634028.1:25258-31977 GCF_001515625.1 Sinocyclocheilus rhinocerous | reverse complement strand
ATATATATATATACATATACATATATATATGGCTTTGCACACTAAGCCATATCATGATTTCGGATGTATTTTCCATTAATCGCGCAGTTCTAGCCGCTGACTTACATTTTATGAATCACCAAGGACAACGGTTACATCTAAAAATCTTCTTTACTGTTCTACTCAAGAACTAAAGTCCCCTACATCTTGGATGGCCTGAGGGCAGCAAATTTTCATTTTTGGACGAACTCTCCCTATAAGACATAAGCTCATCTGTGAGAAACTGACTGAAATGCAAGTCACTATTCACTGAAAATATTCTCCTCCACCACAGCTCTCAAATCGAATATGGCAGCATTGGCGCAAATCCTGTTTGACTGTGAGAACTACTTGCACCATTTTGTAGTTAATATGACTTCTGTCGTCTATTTCAAGTGGAAATGGTATCAGAAAAATAATGATTTTCAATATTTTACTCACACAAAGCTCTGACCTCAGAACACTTTGAATATAACACTACAACTAAAGACTTATGGTTTACATTACACAGAAAAAAAGCAGCTAGGATCACCGTCAATGATCTCATCCAACAACATGAGGATGAGTAAATAATGAAATCATTTTAATTTTGGGGTAGATTATAAGGTTACACTTTATTTTAAGGTGTCCTTGTTACAGTGTAATTACTTGTAATTACATACTTGTATGTAATTATTCATAATGAATTGTTATTATAATAGTAAGTACATGTAACGTGTAACAAGGACACCTTAAAATAAATTGTTACCGATTATAATTATAATTCCCCCACAAAGAGTCATATTCGATAATCAAAAGGAAGGTTTTCTGGTACGCCCATGTTAATGGCAGCTTCTTTGCATGACCAGAAAAACTTGTTTCAATAGAGTGAAATCGCCCTGCAATAATCAAAATGATAATGTCATCTGTCAGATTTTAGATGAGAAACGTGTCCACGGCTCTCTCAGGAAGGGCCGGGTTTGAAGAGAGAGAGAAGAGGGGGTGGTGGGGGTTCATGCTGATGAGTTTATCTGATGACACGGGCCATCTCGCCGTGCCAGGCCGCACTCAGCAAGGAGAGAGGAGAGAAGGTTAAAATCTTTCCTTTCAAGGGCCTCAATCAGGCTCAGAGGAAAACAGTAATCAGTGTCTTTCAGTCCGGGGCCCGAACGCAGCACGGCCCTTTCTCCGCCAGCCAGACCCGAGCAATCAACCTGCCAGGCATTAGCAGCGGAAAGACAATCTGAAAATAGGGGGTGTAATGCACCTGCCAGCAAAAATGCCCATTTGGAGAAAAGCAAGCGATCCTGGTGACCCCACAGAGGGGAGGAGAGAGAGAGAGAGAGAAACATTTAACAGAATTCACCCTGATGGCAGATCCCCTTCCCATCGACACCTCATCTCAAAGCAGCAGCAATTACAGCTTTTGTATCCCTCAAGAAATAAAAGCTTTTTGCGGGAGGGAGGGCGTAAGCAGAGAGAGAGAAAGAGAGCAGCCAGTAATCGGCAGGCTTTGTCAAAGGACGATGTATTAATGCAAGCGCCCCATGGGGTCAGAGGTTGTTCGAGAACAAGACTAATGCTCTTTGATGTCCTCTGCAGGTGCACGGAGTCCGTCGGACGCAGGAAAAGAAAAGGAGACGCAGAGAGACCTCTGATCGCTGACTTCTACGTTTGTGCTTGTGAAAGAGGCCCGAGCGAACCTCAGCTCTGTGAATACAACTCCAGGACTTCTGCGCGACTCAATGAAGGGGGTCTTCGCGATGGGCTTTACAGCTGCAAAACAGAACAAAGAGGTGTGCGCAGCTCTTCGGGTCGCATCCTTCTCACGAGAGGAAGCTCTGTTGAACAGATCGATAAAGATCAGTGTCCCATTTAGATGCTGGATTTCAATGTTTGAATACACCTCCAAAGCCCCAAAATGCTGTCTTAAGGTGCAGCCACCATTGTTCTGCACATTTTCAAGGCCAAAATCCAGTTATTTCAATAGGAATTCACAAGGTTTGGTATTCCGCATATGGGCGAAAGATTTTCCCACACAGATTTTGCAACAGGTTGAGTTGGTCACATGAAATCGGCCAGTTGCTTATTTTAAACGTGACTCCAGTGTTTCGTACCTTGCTATACTATTGACAATGGCTAATTTTTTGCTAAATGTGTGCTACACGTTTAGCAAACAATGAAATAGATTGAGACAATTTATGTGCCATTATTTTTTTGTGAAGGCTTTATACACACATGCACCTTTAATGACCAAAAATGCTGTCTTAAGGTGTGGTTAAATGTACCATTGTTTAGCTAATGTTCGTGGACAAAATCCAGGCAATAGGAATCTACTAGATCAGGAATTTTGCATATGTGTGAAAGACTTCCCCCCCAAGCAGATTTTGCAATGGGTTCAAGTTCAACTTATACTCCATTACTTTTTTGTCATTACCAAATTAGTTCGGTCTCAAAAAGTTTGTGCAAAACAGATATAAAATGAGCACAATGGGGTTTTTTAATTATCCCTATAATCAATGTTGTAATTCCTGAGTCATTGACTGATAGCTGATGAATGATGAAATAAGTGCATTTAGGAGATGATGGACAATAGTATTAATTTAGAGATGCATGGGATCTGTGAAGAGCTGGGCTGAGGGTTCCTCGCTTTAAGAGAGATGCTCTCCATTTGAGAGGCTTCTTGTGATTAGCACAGGATATTAACCCTCCCATGAGCACAAGGGCGATTAAAACAATCACTTTTAATTCAATTTCACACTCTCACAACCCCTGGTGCTCCAGCAAGCAGAGTTGTGGATCAGGCAGTAATAAAAGTAATTTCCATCCACACATCTACAGTCTTTTTGAATGTTTTTTAATGCACACCAAGACCATAAAACTGATGGAAGAAGCACCGCTGGACAACAGCATCTGGATCTAAGACCTTCAGACACACCGGTCATATCAGGTCAGAATGCCACATGAAAAAAACGCAACACAATTCAGGCAATGCACAGTGGCTATTGCACTGCATGACGTGACAGACAACTAGTTTTGTACAGTGCTGTTCTGTTCACACACCACTGATGCAGGTATGCAACTGAAAATTTAAGTTTATAGAATGTGTTAAATGCATGTGAATGTAACCGTATCTAGCACTCTGAAACAGCACTGACACCTGTATGTCCTGCTGCGCACAGTAACGTGCACACACCTTCTGACCTACACAGAGCTGAGCCTTCAACAGCCCCACAAGCCTCTTCACCACAAACCACTCCATCAGTGAGAAAGAGAGCGAGGGAGATGGGAAAACCTCCCAATGTCACCCAGAGTGATTTGTTATGTGCTGGAGGAGAGAGTGTGAGAGTAGATGAAATGATTATACAGTGGCAGGAATGGAAGGAGAGATGGTGTGTGTGCGTGTGTGTGTGTTGAGGAGAGCTTTCGGACAGTCTGCAGATAAAAGTCTTAATTTTAACACACTGCGGGCTGGGGCAAAGTGACACCGCAGAGAAAAAACATATCTCTAGATATTTTTTCAGCCTTTTGACAATGTGTAAATCTATCTTGTCATGATAGGTGATGTTTCTGCATTTGCTCTGAAATGGCTTAAAAAATTATTCTCACTTGACTTAAAAACACTTTTCACTATAGGGATAGGAGGAATGATATTTAATTATAATGACACCTAACAATAAAAAGTAATAAACAGCAATGTAGAATGTACACAACTGTTTTAAAGTCTCTTAAACTCATAAATGGTGCATTTATTTGATTTAAAAAATTGTGTAAAAACAGAAACACAGCGAAATATTAGTTCAATTTAAAATATTTTTTTTATTTGCATATATTTAAAATATAATTTAATCCTGTGATCAAAGCTGGATTTTCAGCATCATTACTCCAGTCTTCAGTGTCACATGATCAGCCCCACAAGCCTCTTCACCACAAACCACTCCATCAGTGAGCAAGAGAGAGAAAAACCTCCTAATGTCACCCAGAGTGATTTGTTATGTGCTGGAGGAGAGGCAGGAGAGAGTGTGAGAGTTGATGAAATGATTATACAGTGGCAGGAATGGAACTGGTGTGTGTGTGTGTGTGTGTGTGTGTGAATGTGTGTGTATCTATGTACACAGCTGTTCTAAAATTTGGGGTTGGTTTTTTTAAATGCTTTTGAAAGTCTCTTATGCTCAGAAATGCTACATTTATTTAATTAAAAAACACAGTAAAAACAGAAACATTATGAAATATTATTTAAATAAAAAATAAAAAAATTATATTTGCATTTATTTTTAAATGTAATTTATTCCTGTGATGTAAAGCTGAATTTTCAGCATCATTCCTCCAATCTTCAGTGTCACATGATCCTTCAGAAATCATAATAATATGCTGATTTGCTGCTCAAGAAACATTTCTGATTATTAATGTCAAATATTACATTAATGCTTAACATTTTTGTGAGCATGATGATTTTTAAAGATCCTTTGATGAAAAGAAAAGTTCAAAAGAGCAATTATTTTAAATACTAAAACATGAAACGAGATGTGGGGATATCAGTGAATATTTGATATCTGAAATAAATTCATTGACATAGACAGTCTAAACTGATTTGAAAAAATCAATCAAAGTTAGTTTTTGTGTTACTCAAGTCAAATGTGATAATAAAATATCTGACTTGACACTCAAAGTTACACAAAATACAAGGAACTTATCAATGACGCAGTCTTATATATTATAAATTGTGATTATTTCTCAGATCTAATGTGGGATGAGTCCACACTTCAACAGAGGAGCGTTTTTTTTTATCTTTAATAATTTCTGCAGTTAAAGTGCTCATCTTTGTTTTAGTAATCATGTTTTTCAGTTGTCATGAGAAAGAAACTTCATTGATTTATTCTCTTGAAGAATCTTTAAAGATCAGGAAGACTAAGAGGAAGTGAACTGAGAGATAATAGAGGTGAAAAAGAGAAAGATGAATTTTATTTTTAGACCGGCAGATGTCTCTCTGAACATTATTTCTGTGATAAAATCACGGGTAATATCTGCATCTAATATCAGCCTAATCAAACCAATGGCAATAAATTAAACTGTCCAATACTGATATATTCATGACTCCTAGAAAAGCTTTCATTAAAACGATCCCTAATTATCTCCTGCACAAACATCAACAGAATATACTGTACATCACAAAGACACACAGAGTAAAGCAGTGATCATGTATATCTGACATGGGAGTTTTTTGCATGTTTCACAGACATGCAAAAAACGCCACATAAAAGGCCTCAACTGCAATTACACAAATCCTGACCTGCCTTTGGACACACACTCTCATATCTCCACTAACCTACAGCTCATTTCCTGTGCCCCTCTCGCTCCGTCTCTGTAAGCGGATGTGTGTGTGTGTGTGTGTGAGTTTAATCTTCCCTTACGTCTTATGTTTCTCGAGTCTCTGCAATTTTCCCTCAGCTTTCATCTCCATGCTGACTACGGTCAGATCATTTCCAAAAAGGCGCACGCACACACGCACGCACACACACACACACATCTGAACAGCTCTCAGATCAGAGGCTTGTGCTCTAACTGCTGCTGCAAATGCAGCGCCACTCACCAGCCTCCTCCTCCTATGATTGACATGTGTCAGTCACGCTTGTTTCTACCCTGACCTGCATCCTCAGTGTTAAAAGTGTTCATTTATTTGTAATGAACCAAACCACCTTTGTCAAATAATAACCTTTAGTAAAATAAGTTCTATTCATTTCAGTGAAAGTTTGAAACTCATTAGCTATCACTGAAAAAAAAAAAAAAAAAAAAAACAGTCACTGACTGCTGTACAATAATAAGCCAATGTTAATTTTTATGCTGTGGTTGATAAGCGATAATATAACTGACATTGTAAACCTACTGTTTTGACTGTTTAAAAGATGTTTACAGACAATCAGAAAAAAACAATTAAGCATAACAACATTCAAATTTACTGTAAAAAGTATAATTTCCTAAGCTGGAATAAAAAATGTGTACATACGTATATTGTTAGAAAAGATTTCTATTTTAAATAAATGCTCTTCTTTTTAACTTTATTCATCAAAGAATCCTGAAAAAAGTATCACAGGTTCCAAAAAAATATTAAGCAGCACAACAGTTTCCAGCACTGATAATAAATCAGCATATTAGAATGATTTCTGAGGATCATGTGACACTGAAGACTGGAGGAATGATGCTGAAAATTCAGCTTTGTTATCATATGAATAAATTACATTTTAATGTATATTAAAATAGAAAAACTTTATTTTACATCATAATAATATTTCACAATATTACATTTTTTTCCTGTATTTTTGATCAAATAAATGCAGCTTTGATGAGCAAAAGAAACTCCTGTAAAAAACATAAAAAATACAAATGTAAAGAAAGAAAGAAAGAAAGAAAGAATCCATCTGTAGCATTTAAAAATTCTGGAGGTTGTTAATGTTGTTTTTTTAATGTAACAATATCAGAAATTGCTTTGGTTACTGTGCATAACATGAAAATAATCTTGTGAATGGTATCAGTCATAATTCCTCTGTGTTTGATCACAACTTACCCTCTTTCTGCTCTGTCATGGTGGGCGTCTGTGTCTCCTTCGTGTAGGACACCACCTCTTTGGGAGGGAAATCCACATGGGTCACCTTCGCCATGGCCAACTTCAGAGGACCACGCCTGGGAGAGAGCACACACACACACACACACACATACACATACAC
>NW_015634028.1:16085-25020 GCF_001515625.1 Sinocyclocheilus rhinocerous | reverse complement strand
ACACACACTCACACTCACACTCACACACACACACACACAAACACACACACACAAATCATAAGAAGGAACAACGCCCACATTGTTCAACCATCTAAAGTTTTACACACATGCTGCACACATCCTTCTTGAGCAGATGACAAACTGAGGCCACATTTACTTCTGGTAAGATCTCTCTCAGCTGATCTGATCACAAGTGGACAGCACTTAAAGTACAGGTGGAAACATGTTCCAATAAGTCTCAGAAGCGCACTGTGATCCGGTCACCCACACCACATTCATAGGTGGTCAGAAACGGACACGTTTGCTAGAAAAAAAAAGGACACATTTGACTAAATTTGTTTCTTATGCTCTTGAAAATCTTTTAACCATAAAAGGCTTTTAGTGCCTGATTAGTTTGCAGATAAATATGAACTGCCTATAAATTAACTTTTTATAATTTATTTATTAATTTCATTTCATTGAGGAGTTGGACTGGGTTGTGAAGGAAAAATAGCCAGCACTTCTCATGGGATCTCTTTCAATATTGTTCAAAAGCTTTAGAATGCAGACAGTGTATTAGTTTAACATTTTTTGGTCATTATATAATTTCTAAACTTGCATTTGATTATTTTGATGACTTTTATTCTAAATTCTGAAAAATAGTAACACTAATGAATAAATACTAAATAATTGTCTCCAAACTTTTGACCGGTATTGTAAACATGCTCTAAACTCACATGTTCATAACCAGGTGTAAACAGGCTCTAAATGTCCTCTGGAAATCACTGTGCTCACTTCTTATATATCGTGCAAACAATAATGTTTACATTCACATCTGTGACCTTTAAAACATCCAAACCCATATGCCTTGCTATCCTGCAGTTGACTTTACAGTACAGCATGAATCACAGTATGAATCCATGCTCATGGTCACCAACAATCACTCATGACTTCTTTCTCTAGAGGTCTGAAAGAGCAGAAGTGAAGGAGAACGAGCAGAAAGTGTGCAGTACCCCGGCTCAGAGTGAAGCAGAAGAGTGGAGGGGTCACAGTCCCAGTGCAGAGTCCTGTTAGTGTCACAGCCACGAGACAGGGTTACACACACACACACACACACACACACACACAGAGAGATACAGCAAGACAGAGAGGTGGTTAAAACACAATGGTATAGTCCTTCAGAGCAGTTAGAGACAAGAAGAAAAGCTTCTATACACATGAGACAAACACAACACAGAAACAGAACCAGACGTCCGATGTGGTGCTCTGTTTCGTCTGCTCAAATCTTCAGGAGACCCACCACATATACTTTAAATGACACTATCGTAGACTCAATTCAAATAAGAACATTGTAAGTAAATGTCTTAAGTAAGGTCTACACAGCGGTTTTAAAAAACGTGCTACAGAGCTACAGTTACAACGTGTAAATGTAGGGTTTTGTCACAGTTGGTTGGTTTTAGGTGTCTCTCTAAAGTGAACCAAACTGATACCAACTCAGGAGCTCAGAGTATGGTTCATTTTAAAATTAACATGAAACGACATTCGCAACCTTTAGAGTCAGACACGGTATTCAAGGAAAGAAATTATAGCTGGACTTCACTGGGAATTAGATGGTTAAAAAAAATATATATATATATGAGGGCCAAAAAAAAGTTTTTTTTAAATTATATATATAAAAAAAATCTCTAAAACATTCTATATTCATAGAAATTCTTCTCAATTTTGCAAATGAAGCTGGAAATACGAGCTGAGCACCAGTGTGCGCTCTGTTTCTCAAGCCTCTGATGTCCAGTTTGCTTTCTTCTTATGAAGACAGTGGTGCATGAAATAGCCATTATCTG
The DNA here is from genome assembly GCF_001515625.1 of Sinocyclocheilus rhinocerous. Taxonomy (NCBI): domain Eukaryota; kingdom Metazoa; phylum Chordata; class Actinopteri; order Cypriniformes; family Cyprinidae; genus Sinocyclocheilus; species Sinocyclocheilus rhinocerous. The sequence goes on along the minus strand of NW_015634028.1, from coordinate 23,200 downwards.
TCAAACGATCAACAGACTGATGCATTTCTAGAGACATTTTTCAGCATTTCTGATAGAAAAAAGGCATGGTCTTGTGATTTCCACAGTTCATTAAGCCTCATGTTGTGTTCTGGTCATTTTGACCCAGAGAGGATTTTCTTTTTTTTCCCGAAAATACTAGTTAATGTTATTGCATTGGGCTGAAACATACTGACTTTTCTCACACTTGATATAACAACCTGAGGCTGTGTGTGGTCATGAGTGCATTAAGTGGGAGTGTGACTGTGATGTGTGTGCAGCCGGTAACATGATCTGTGTGTGTGTGTGTGTTTGTGTGCGTGTGTGTGTGTGTGTGTGTGTGTGTGCGTTTTTGTGACAAATGAGGACATAAATTTGTATAATGACAAAGGTATGACATAGGTATTACAAGGAGAAGGTGACTTTTCAGGACATTACCCCATGTCCCCACTTTTCAAAACGCATATAAATCACACAGAATGGAGTGTATTGAAAATCTGAAATAGCACAAAGTTTCCTGTGAGGGGTAGGTTTAGGGGTAGGGTTGGTGTAGGGCAATAGAATATACGGTCTGTACAGTATAAAAACCATTACGCCTATGGGATGTCCCCACTTTCCACAAAAACAAACCTGTGTGTGTGTGTGTGTGTGTGTGTAGGAAGTGCTGAAGCGGTGCGGGACATGAGTGGGCACGGAGCCCCGGGGGCATCTGTGTGTGTGTGTGTGTGTGTGTGAGTTTCTGCTGTAAACTCTCCCTACAGTGGCTCTAAACTGCTCCCACGGGTCTTATTGTGAGCTAAAATTCACTCTAATTCTATAAGGTTTCTATATTTATATTGTTTACTAGTTGGAGCCTAGTGGTTAGCTCATGTGCTCCAGAAAAGTTGAGCCTTGGGGCTCATGCAGGTAATGCAGGTTCAATCCTAGCTGCCTGTGTCCCCACAGAATTGGTCCCATTTATCTGCTGTAGAACAGTTTCCCTCTATTTTGACTGTCAATAATAAACTGTCAGATTTTTTTTTTTTTATCCCTATACTAGAATCTGGTATTAATAATGCACAGCTGTCACCTAACAGATATAACGTAAGGATGAGCAACATTAAAGCAACAAAGAGTAAAAATCACAATAAGCCTGAACTATTTCATTATTCAGTTGGGACAATAGAGTGCTGCAGGGAACCAGGAAATGAGTTAGCATTTTAGCACCAGTTCCATCTTCTCGAAGCCAATGGGTTTTGGTTAAATGTCTGAAATAAGCTCTGTGGTTCATTCAAGATCAAGATACTTTCATGATTTATTCTACAACCTATAATACACCAGATTTTTAAAAGCTTTTACTTGTCTTGAAAAAGGCAGTTGCTAACAAGGTGCTAAATGGGCCTACAGAGGTTGTCTGAGACAGTAAACATTGAACAGGAAAACTCATCTACTCACAGATCCGGCTTTACAGCCTCCCCATCTTCATAATTTGCTCTTGCAAACTATTCTAACTCAAACATTCAGGGAAAATGCTTTTTAAATAAAGACTGAAAGAGTTGTCGATGATGTTAAAAGTCAGTAGATGGTGTTTATAGCCTACGCTTGGCTTTTTACTTCTGGCGATTGTATTTAGGCTTCATAATGGATAAACGTTGTGTTCATTTGTGAAGATTATCACGATGAGCATCCAACTTTTGTTGGTCACAGAGCTTATTTTCTGCAAAAAGCCAATGGAAAAATCCTGTTGTGTTTTTGTTGAGGGAACCAGGGTGATGTGAATTTCCGGCCTACTACATCGGATTCTGGGATAAACTTCTCCGTAGAGGCAATTCTGCTTTAGCTTAAAAGTCTGCATCAACATCACTCCGGAACAGCCTTTGCATTAAGATTGCATCTATGATGCTGTAAAAGACAGACACGACGGGCAGCTCACTAGGTGTAGGAACACAGCTAATGTTTTCATGTTTCCCCCTCTCTCTTCTCAGGGGTTTTCCAGCAATAAATTATCTTTTAGTCACAGGTGAAATGTGTGTGTGTGTGCGCGTTTTTGTGACAAATGAGGACATACATTTGTATAATGACAAGGGTATGACATAGGTATTACAAGGAGAAGGTGACTTTTCAGGACATTACCCCATGTCCCCACTTTTCAAAACGCATATAAATCACACAGAATGGAGTGTATTGAAAATCTGAAATAGCACAAAGTTTCCTGTGAGGGGTAGGTTTAGGGGTAGGGTTGGTGTAGGGCAATAGAATATACGGTCTGTACAGTATAAAAACCATTACGCCTATGGGATGTCCCCACTTTCCACAAAAACAAACCTGTGTGTGTGTGTGTGTGTGTGTGTAGGAAGTGCTGAAGCGGTGCGGGACATGAGTGGGCACGGAGCCCCGGGGGCATCTGTGTGTGTGTGTGTGTGTGTGTGAGTTTCTGCTGTAAACTCTCCCTACAGTGGCTCTAAACTGCTCCCACGGGTCTTATTGTGAGCTAAAATTCACTCTAATTCTATAAGGTTTCTATATTTATATTGTTTACTAGTTGGAGCCTAGTGGTTAGCTCATGTGCTCCAGAAAAGTTGAGCCTTGGGGCTCATGCAGGTAATGCAGGTTCAATCCTAGCTGCCTGTGTCCCCACAGAATTGGTCCCATTTATCTGCTGTAGAACAGTTTCCCTCTATTTTGACTGTCAATAATAAACTGTCAGATTTTTTTTTTTTTTATCCCTATACTAGAATCTGGTATTAATAATGCACAGCTGTCACCTAACAGATATAACGTAAGGATGAGCAACATTACAGCAACAAAGAGTAAAAATCACAATAAGCCTGAACTATTTCATTATTCAGTTGGGACAATAGAGTGCTGCAGGGAACCAGGAAATGAGTTAGCATTTTAGCACCAGTTCCATCTTCTCGAAGCCAATGGGTTTTGGTTAAATGTCTGAAATAAGCTCTGTGGTTCATTCAAGATCAAGATACTTTCATGATTTATTCTACAACCTATAATACACCAGATTTTTAAAAGCTTTTACTTGTCTTGAAAAAGGCAGTTGCTAACAAGGTGCTAAATGGGCCTACAGAGGTTGTCTGAGACAGTAAACATTGAACAGGAAAACTCATCTACTCACAGATCCGGCTTTACAGCCTCCCCATCTTCATAATTTGCTCTTGCAAACTATTCTAACTCAAACATTCAGGGAAAATGCTTTTTAAATAAAGACTGAAAGAGTTGTCGATGATGTTAAAAGTCAGTAGATGGTGTTTATAGCCTACGCTTGGCTTTTTACTTCTGGCGATTGTATTTAGGTATTTAGGAAAACGTTGTGTTCATTTGTGAAGATTATCACGATGAGCATCCAACTTTTGTTGGTCACAGAGCTTATTTTCTGCAAAAAGCCAATGGAAAAATCCTGTTGTGTTTTTGTTGAGGGAACCAGGGTGATGTGAATTTCCGGCCTACTACATCGGATTCTGGGATAAACTTCTCCGTAGATGCAATTCTGCTTTAGCTACAAAGGCTGCATCAACATCACTCCGGAACAGCCTTTGCATTAAGATTGCATCTATGATGCTGTAAAACACAGACACGACGGGCAGCTCACTAGGTGTAGGAACACAGCTAATGTTTTCATGTTTCCCCCTCTCTCTTCTCAGGGGTTTTCCAGCAATAAATTATCTTTTAGTCACAGGTGAAAAGCAGCTAATAACAGAGATTTATTCAGCAGAACCTTCCCCTACCTGCTCAGACCTGCAAACGGTCACAAAAATACTACACCACTTTCACTGCCGGTTTGTCCTTCAAGCAATGCTAAAGCCACAAACCTTTCCAGTTCCAATCAGATCAGACCTGCCACACGAACGAGAGAGAGAGAGAGAGAGAGAGTACCTTGGCCCGGTGGCACCCTCTCCTGAGTCTTGGCTCCCTGCTTCACTTGGAGTGCCTGCAGATTTGGCCGTGGGAGACATGGGTGTGGGACCTGAAGAAAGAAAGAGATTAACATACTTTCATCCACAAACAGTGCCCTCCAAAAATGTTACAATTCAATCACACTTAAAAATGTCTGAATGACACTGCATTACATACACAGCACAAGTGTCATGTGCGCTCAAACACTACTAGAGCTTTTCTCCTCACTAACTTCACTTTTTTGACACATTTTGTCTGATGAACTGGTTTTTTGATGATTTTCAGCACATGTTCCTACATTACTGGTCAAAAGTTTGGAACAATACAAGTTTTTAATGTTTTTGGAGAAGTCTTTTACACTTACCAAGGTTATATTGTAAAAACAGTAATGTTGGGAAATATTATTATAATTTCAGTACAGTTTTCTATTTGAATATATTTTAAAACAATTTATTTTTTGTGATGGAAAAGCTAAATTTACTGCAGTCTTCAGTGTCACATGTTCCTTCAGAAATCATTCTAATATGCTGATTTACTGCTCATTAATTATTAAAGACACTTCTTTTAAAACATTTGAAAAAATCTGAATTATTCCAAACTTTTAATCAGTACTGTAACACTAAACTAAAAAATTAAATAACAATAATAATAATAATAACAAAAATTAAAACAGTTCGTACCATCTAATCACAAACTGAAATGTGTGTGTGTGTGTGTGTGTGTGTTAGATAATTAGTTATTAGATAATTAGATAATTAGTTTGTCTTGGTCACATGCATTAAAGTTTAGATTTTGAGCATGTAAAATTTGAATTTCAGTACAGTTTTCTATTTGAATATATTTTAAAACAATTTATTTTTTGTGATGGAAAAGCTAAATTTACTGCAGTCTTCAGTGTCACATGTTCCTTCAGAAATCATTCTAATATGCTGATTTACTGCTCATTAATTATTAAAGACACTTCTTTTAAAACATTTGAAAAAATCTGAATTATTCCAAACTTTTAATCAGTACTGTAACACTAAACTAAAAAATTAAATAACAATAATAATAATAATAACAAAAATTAAAACAGTTCGTACCATCTAATCACAAACTGAAATGTGTGTGTGTGTGTGTGTGTGTGTTAGATAATTAGTTATTAGATAATTAGATAATTAGTTTGTCTTGGTCACATGCATTAAAGTTTAGATTTTGAGCATGTAAAATTTGACCAAGATTGTCAATGTTTTTAGCCCATTTTAACAATACTGTTACTTATATTTACAGCGTTCAGATATAAAATATGTCATAAATACTAAATCTAAGTGTTTGATGAAATTAGCTGACCACCATCAAAACTACAGTGGTGCACTTCTGCCCCCTTGTGTTCAATCAATATAGTACACTTTCTCCATTTGTTGGTCCCACTCTCAAAGGAACTTGTGCTGTTGAATATCAGCTAAAATTCGGGTCCACATAGCATATTATTGACTTAGACTGCAAGGGGTCGTCTTACCAATACATAAAGGGATCACAGTTTGATATTCGAGGGATATTTTCTATTAGATGTCTGATGTGGCTCGGGTGCACAGGTGACTTACCCACAGGTGTGTCTGAAGTGATGCCCATACTCTGTAGCAGAGCCTCAGCATCCCTGCGCTTTTTCTCCAGGTCTGAATCATCCTGCAGTGGGACGGCCTCCTTCTTCAGCTCAGCCTGACACAAACAAAACAGAGTGAAACAAACACTTCATCAACAAACTAACTTTCTATTGTTCCCAAAGAACAAAAACCAGTGATCTGACTCTGTTTACCCTCCTACTGCATTTACTCAATGCTGACCAACGATAGAGCTTGAAAGATCAAAGACAATTTTTAATATAACTCCGACTGGATTCGTCTGAAAGAAGAAAGTCATATACACCTAGGATGCATCGGGGGTGAGTAAAACGCAGCCTAATTTTCATTTTTGGGTGAACTAACCCTTTAAGTACACTGAAGTAAAGGACTTTACTTATTATTCATAATAAAGACACGCTGTATATTTTACTTGAGTGGCATATTGTGGAACTCAGCCTGGTATATTAATACACGTAAAAAAGTAGAGTATGGTGTGTTTTCACCTCTTTTTTCTTGCGTTCCTCCTCCTTTCTCTTCTTCTCCTCTCTTATCTGAGCCAAGCGCTGTTTCTTTCGCTCAAGCTCAGCTTTCAGCTCACTTTTATCTGACATGATGCTTCACAAAACACACACAGACAAAACTCAAGTCAATGTCAGGAAGCCCAGATGTTGTCATGCAGGGGTTTTCTGTATATATTTTCTGTATGTTTTTTTTAAAATTATTATTATTATTGAAACCTTAGACATTATTTCCCCGTTAAACTCTGTGAAGCTTGTATTGTATAAAGTGCTATAGAAATAAAGGTGACTTGACTTGATAAAGTGAGCATATGGGGCTCATACTCAAGGAGAAAAACACTTTCATTTTATTCAGAGACCCAAACTGAGCAAAAACATGCAATTTGGTGCAGATTTTATTTATATGGTCAAAAAGTAAGGTGAAATTCTGATTGCTTGAAATGTAAATCAATTATCTTTATAACAATATAACAGACTACTTTATGTACGTATATAAATAGCAGATCATTCAATATCTCCTAATATAATGTAAGATAATTAAATGCTCAGTTTTATGATCAAAGCTCTGTAGTTTTAAACATATAATGCAATGCAATACAATGTTGTTGACTAAAAGAGATATATAAACCAATTTGAATATGATTTTTTCCAAATGATGTATAAATATATAGTTCAGTCATGAAACTCTAGATGGCGCATTCTGACGGGGTGTTAACGTAACTGATGATATTCAGAGGGTTAAACGACTTGGCACAAGCTGATTGGTTCATGCTGCATATGCAGCCAATGAGCTTACTGCCTTGCATTTATATGGCTGGCTAGCATTCACTTGAGATTCCTGCAGCGCGCTTTCAGAGTTCTCTGAAACCCTCCACCTTCCCCAGCTCCACCTGTATAGATCTGCTACGGAGTTATTTTATATGCTATTTGTGCAGCAGCAGTATGTCTTAAATACTCACGGCACCGTATCATGCATTGGCAGTAGCAAGTTCCTGTACTTGCTTGCAGCAGCAGCAATAATCTACAACTACAACAATAACCAACAGCAGCAGCAATTCAGCAGCAGCAGCAGCATAGCAGATCTATTCTGCCAAGACCAAATACATTAACA
>NW_015634028.1:6110-11357 GCF_001515625.1 Sinocyclocheilus rhinocerous | reverse complement strand
ATATATAGTTTAGTCATGAAACTCTAGATGGCGCAGGCTGACGGGGTGTTAACTGATGATATTCAGAGAGTTAAACGACTTGGCACAAGCTGATTGGTTCATGCTGCATATGCAGCCAATGAGCTTACTGCCTTGCATTTATATGGCTGGCTAGCATTCACTTGAGATTCCTGCAGTGCGCTTTCAGAGTTCCTCTGAAACCCTCCACCTTCCCCAGCTCCACCTGTATAGATCTGCTACGGAGTTATTTTATATGCTATTTGTGCAGCAGCCGTATGTCTTAAATACTCATGGCACCATATCGCCATATGCATTGGTAGTAGCAAGTTCCTGCACTTGCTTGCAGCAGCAGCAATAATCTACAGCTACCGCAATAACCAACAGCAGCAGCAATTCAGCAGCAGCGTAGCAGATCTGTTCAGCCAATACCAAATACATTAACATTGTCATATCCATCACCATGCTAAAATGTTCAGAGAGTTGTCATGATTGAATTAAGTAAACCTACGTTGCTTCAGATCAGCAAGTGTTCATCTTACATTTTTACTGACAATACAACAGTTATTCTCATGTTTACTTTATAAAAATCAGAACCTGACAGTTTCACAATTATATTAAAAGCTTGTTTACTCGCTAAAAAAGTAGAAACTACCAATCAGACGGCAGAAGGCATGTATTAAGGTTGTTTACAACAGGTTTTTCCGCAAAGTTTTGATCGTGTCGATATTTTAGAGGCCTTAGAAATGTGCATATCGAATATGATACAGTAGGCTTTATAAGTAAAGATTGAGAAGCACCTGTCATCAACAATGCAACAGTTCTTACAATAAACATAATTCAACTGATCAGCATAATCTGCAGTCTCTCAATGCGCTTCCACCATTTAAAGTGTTGCTCACTTATAAGTCGACTTGGATAAAAAACGGCTGCTGAATGCTAAAATGTAATTCTATAAAACAGATATTTGAATTGCATTAGAAAACAAAATATCAAACCAAGTGCCGCTTACTGTAAAGAAATAAATGTTATAGGCTAACAACACCATTGACAAAATGACTGTAGCACACAACCTTGAGTGTCTTATTTCTATTAACATCCTCAGCAGACAATAAAACATATTCAGAGAGAACCATAAACCGCAGAGGGAAAGAGAGAGACCCCCTTCACCTGGTCTCAGGACCCCATTCACTGCCGCCCGTCTCAGCCTCTTCAGACAGATTAACAGAGGATCAGTCCAAGAGTCACGTTTGTGTCTCTGCACACCGCTCTAATCTGTCTTTTGTGCGCCGCAGCAGCTGACTCTCTCCACAGAAGCACACTCTCGACAGCGCTTAATGACCAAATTAAAACATGCACTTGAAAAACAAAGTGCCTTGTTTAGTCCGGTAATCTCTCACTGAGGATTACAGAACAGAGTTATCATTCACGCCGATATTTACTGCCATCTGCATGAGTCCTGATGCATCACACTAAAGCTTGTGATCTTAGGAGGAGATTACAGCACAATATAACCACTGTTAAGCTGAACACTTGAAAAATAGAGCAGCAATTTATTCTACTCGCTTCCTATCTGGTGCAAAGGGCAAAAATGCTGCAGGATCTTGTCTCTGCTGCTCATGACTTTAACAGACGCTTTTGTGATTTTAAGTGGATATATTAAGAGTTCAGCTAGGTGTCATTCATCTTATTCAAGATGAACTTTCTGGATTTTGAATATTAAAATCTGACATCGAATCCAACATTTAAAACTTCTTTTTGTGAAATGTTTGCTTGAAAAGTGTGCTCTTCTGTCTTTCTTTGAAATACATTGCAGTGGTTTTCAAACATGATTTAACTGTCCAAAAACTTTCTGTAGATTTGTGAGGGCATCTTCAGAAATGTGACCCTCAAGAATAGTGAAAAAAGTACAGACACAGATAGGGTGAAGTATGACCAAAAAAGTCTCGAAAGCAGCCAGTACTAATTCTTTAAGTTCTCTTAAATTGAAAAATATGCATTTTCATTCATTCATGTTGCAAGTAACAAAATTTTAGTTCAAAATTTTAAGTGCCATTGCTTTTATAAAAAATGCTTTATTGACTGACTTTCATAGACATTCAGTTGTTATGGTTTAATACTTTATGCCATATGTGTGTTTCTATCTGTATCTTTAAAAAAAAAAGAGGGGTTGATGATATTTTAATTGTGTTGATGTCGCTATTATACAAGTTACTACACAACTGGTACAGTCACAATTCTAAAGTGGTACAATTTGCTCTAGCCAATGGTTTGTGTATATTGTGTGTGACTTTTTTTATTTTTTTTTGTATGACATTACAATTCTATTTTAGAATTAAATTGTACATAAATAGGTTAAGCAAAAGAAATGTTTTTATGTCTGAGAACCTTTTAGACATCCTTTATACACACACACTACCAGTTAAAAGTTTTTGAACAGTAAGATTTTATGTTTTTTTAAATAATTATCTTCTGCTCACCAAGCCTGCATTTATTTGATCCAAAATACAGCAAAAGCTGTAATATTGTGAAATATTTTACTAAAATAACTGACAATAAACATAATTCAACTGATCAGCATAATCTGCAGTCTCTCAATGCGCTTCCACCATTTAAAGTGTTGCTCACTTATAAGTCGACTTGGATAAAAAACGGCTGCTGAATGCTAAAATGTAATTCTATAAAACAGATATTTGAATTGCATTAGAAAACAAAATATCAAACCAAGTGCCGCTTACTGTAAAGAAATAAATGTTATAGGCTAACAACACCATTGACAAAATGACTGTAGCACACAACCTTGAGTGTCTTATTTCTATTAACATCCTCAGCAGACAATAAAACATATTCAGAGAGAACCATAAACCGCAGAGGGAAAGAGAGAGACCCCCTTCACCTGGTCTCAGGACCCCATTCACTGCCGCCCGTCTCAGCCTCTTCAGACAGATTAACAGAGGATCAGTCCAAGAGTCACGTTTGTGTCTCTGCACACCGCTCTAATCTGTCTTTTGTGCGCCGCAGCAGCTGACTCTCTCCACAGAAGCACACTCTCGACAGCGCTTAATGACCAAATTAAAACATGCACTTGAAAAACAAAGTGCCTTGTTTAGTCCGGTAATCTCTCACTGAGGATTACAGAACAGAGTTATCATTCACACCGATATTTACTGCCATCTGCATGAGTCCTGATGCATCACACTAAAGCTTGTGATCTTAGGAGGAGATTACAGCACAATATAACCACTGTTAAGCTGAACACTTGAAAAATAGAGCAGCAATTTATTCTACTCGCTTCCTATCTGGTGCAAAGGGCAAAAATGCTGCAGGATCTTGTCTCTGCTGCTCATGACTTTAACAGACGCTTTTGTGATTTTAAGTGGATATATTAAGAGTTCAGCTAGGTGTCATTCATCTTATTCAAGATGAACTTTCTGGATTTTGAATATTAAAATCTGACATCGAATCCAACATTTAAAACTTCTTTTTGTGAAATGTTTGCTTGAAAAGTGTGCTCTTCTGTCTTTCTTTGAAATACATTGCAGTGGTTTTCAAACATGATTTAACTGTCCAAAAACTTTCTGTAGATTTGTGAGGGCATCTTCAGAAATGTGACCCTCAAGAATAGTGAAAAAAGTACAGACACAGATAGGGTGAAGTATGACCAAAAAAGTCTCGAAAGCAGCCAGTACTAATTCTTTAAGTTCTCTTAAATTGAAAAATATGCATTTTCATTCATTCATGTTGCAAGTAACAAAATTTTAGTTCAAAATTTTAAGTGCCATTGCTTTTATAAAAAATGCTTTATTGACTGACTTTCATAGACATTCAGTTGTTATGGTTTAATACTTTATGCCATATGTGTGTTTCTATCTGTATCTTTAAAAAAAAAAGAGGGGTTGATGATATTTTAATTGTGTTGATGTCGCTATTATACAAGTTACTACACAACTGGTACAGTCACAATTCTAAAGTGGTACAATTTGCTCTAGCCAATGGTTTGTGTATATTGTGTGTGACTTTTTTTATTTTTTTTTGTATGACATTACAATTCTATTTTAGAATTAAATTGTACATAAATAGGTTAAGCAAAAGAAATGTTTTTATGTCTGAGAACCTTTTAGACATCCTTTATACACACACACTACCAGTTAAAAGTTTTTGAACAGTAAGATTTTATGTTTTTTTAAATAATTATCTTCTGCTCACCAAGCCTGCATTTATTTGATCCAAAATACAGCAAAAGCTGTAATATTGTGAAATATTTTACTATTTAAAATAACTGCTTTCTATTTGAATATATTTGAAAATGTCATTTATTCCTGTGATCAAAGCTGAATTTCCAGCATCATTACTCCAGTTTTCACATAATTCTTCAGAAATTATTATAATATGCTGATTTGCTGCTTAAAAAAACATTATTATTATCATTATTATTATGTTGAAAACAGCTGGGTAGATTTTTTTTCAGGTTTCTTTGATGAATAGAATTGATCTGAAATAGAAATCTTTTGTAACATTAATGTCTTAATCATATCACTTTTGATCAATTGAAAGCATCCTTGCTAAATAAAAGTACTGACTCCAAGCTTTTGAATGTTATAGTGTAATTATAATTATTTCTGAAGGATGTGACACTGAAGACTGGAGTAATGATGCTGAAAAAAACAGCTTTGGTCACAGGAATAAATAACTTTTTAAAATATATTCAAATAGAAAGCAGTTATTTTAAATAGTAAAAAAAAAAATCACAATATTACTGCTTTTGCTGTACTTTGGATCAAATAAATGCAGGCTTGGTGAGCAGAAGAGACTTATTAAAAAAAAACATTAAAAATCTTACTGTTCAAAAACTTTTGACTGGTTGAGCACTTAACTTACCAAACACTGAAATGACACTCACTATGTGTTACAGTACAAACATTGTGTGTGTGTGTCCCTTATTTTCCTATAAAGAACCACGATTGTCCCTTATTTTTCTTTTCTGAAGTTGACAACCCTAGACACAGAGCCGTCTTTCAGCAAATCATGGGATCATCAGATGGTGTTTTTCTGTTAAAACACTATAAATCTCTCTCTCACACTCACACAGGTAACACATAGCACAAACCCGAAGTCATACTGTATAATCTATTCCAGGTCTCTTCTCTGACTCTAAGAGCAGAAAACATTCACTGTAATTCACCTTAAATCGGATTTAACGGATTTTATATTAATGAGATTAACTTGTGCCCTCTCACAGCAGAACAAACC
>NW_015634028.1:0-5450 GCF_001515625.1 Sinocyclocheilus rhinocerous | reverse complement strand
TCACTCACTCACTCACACACACACACACACACACCACACCACACCACACCACACCACACCACAACACACACACACACACCACACCACACCACACCACACCACACCACAAGAGTTGAATGTGTGTTATTGCTATATGATTCACAATTGCGCCCCAGTAGAAACCTGCTGCTGGACCCCACCCAACACATAAAAAGTGACATACCGAAGGATAAACAGTTCACTCTTGTCATAAACACACTACTGAAATGTTTTGTCTAATCTGGAAAACATGTTGTGAACAGACCTGAGGGTGTTTATTGCCTGCAGAAAGCGCTGCTTTTGTTGCACTACTCAGTTTCCGGGTGCGCGGATGCAGAGGCGCGTCTGACGGGTGTCGGGGAGGACCAAATAACCGAATGTCAAAAACGCGATTCTTCTTCTTCTTCGTCCTCGGTTTTATGGCGGGTAGCACCAGTGTTAAGGTGCATTATCGCCACCTACTGTATTGGAGTGTGAACCAGAGTTTACCCTTTCATAATAAGAGGACAAGGACAAAAACAAAAATGAAAGAAAAGCCAAAAAAATTGTTAAAAAACATTCTTTACCTCATTAAGATTTTTCCCTCTAAATTCTCTTAATCAGCTCTGTTCTCTTAAGAGGCGTTATTGATAACGGTACTGCAGGAATGTATCTTTTATGACTTAAAATCATTTCTCTAGCTTCTTTGTCACTATTCCATGCAAAACACTTCTGTTTAGACCTTTCCTTTTCCCAGCACGGAAGGAGTATCTTTACTGTTGGATGGCGGTCTTCTGAATAACCTTGAAGATTTACCCAGTAGTTCATCATTAACCGCTTTCATCTGATTTGTAACGGCATTTCACTCACTTCAACCGTGCCTTTGCTATCATTTCTGCCTTTTCTTCATCAGATGCTGCTGCGTTTTCCCCCACCTTCATAACAGGATATTTCCATTCTCTTCCTCTGATTCTGATTCCTCTCAAAAACGCGATTGTTTTCTCAAATATGTAAAATAAGGAAGCGTGATGCTAAAAGTTCAAAAAGTAAACAACAAAAATTACCCAGTTATTGTTTTTGTAAACTTATTGCTTATTATGCTCTTTTTATTAGCTTCCCTATATGGACATAATTATGTCTTAACGTTAGATTGGCTCTCTCGGTCTCAGCGATGCTACAACAAAGCTACCTGTAGACAAAAAAAGACATAAAATCTTTAAAATGAGGCAACACCTTTAATATATGATTAATTTCCATACTATACATTATGTGTATTATACATCATACATATTATACATTATATGTATAATTTAATCAGAGCCATATTTTCAAACAATGGCTTTTGAATGAATGACCATTTCAATTAGGGTGACATTAATGTACACTAAAAGCAACTAAAACAGACTGCATAGGCTATATCTCAAATCAAACCCATGGACAGCAGCATTTGAATATTTCAAAATAAAATAAAATGCCTATAATATAAAAAGTTAGGCCTATATAAGTTGTATAATGTAGCCTACCATTTACCATTTCAAGTATATTATGTACTGTAGTTTCTGTCGGTCTAAACTCTGTGTGCAGTAACTCTGTGTGCAGTAACTCTGCCATGTAGTTCCATTCTCTCACAATAATTTAATCAGCACACCAATTAGAATTGTCTTTAATCTCTAATAGTTTTACTCTGTTAACATCTGATATTTCAAGGAGCTCAGCTTTCTGTATGTATTATTGATAGTGAATAAGAGACTGCAGTAATATCTCAGTTACTGATTCATCATTTGGCTTAAAACCACATTATGTACGATTACAAATTACAGTAGACTCTCTGTAATCTATGTCGTTAGATCACAGAGTTTCACTGTTGATCCACCGTGAACCGCGAACCCAGGATAGAGCGGCTGAGTGAATGTGGTCTGGACTCTGTGGATGAGGCTCATTGTGTCAGAGACGCTGTAGAAGGACAGAGTTCCTGCACTGTGATCCACATACACTCCTATTCTGCAGCGACCGGATGGTACAGGAAGATCAGTGTAGCTGTTATTGTGCCAGAATGAGTAAAGTAAGGCAGAGCAGTCCAAACTCCATGACTGATCATTACATCCAAAAACACACTCGTTTCTGCCTCCCTTCCTGCTGACGCTCTTATATGACACTGATATATCCACACCATCATCACCACTCCACTCGAGCTCCCAGTAGCAGCGTCCGCACACACTCTCTCTACATAACACCTGAGGATAATTATCAAATCTGTCTGGATGATCAGGATACTGCTGGACTACGTTAGGGACATTAAACACTCCATTCCAGACGGACAGACGGAGGTGTTCATTCACTGCGTTTGGATCCAGAGTGAACTTACTGTAATCTAAAAGAGATAAAACACAAAATCATTTATTACATTTAAATGAGTTTAGATGTGTGGGCCTCTTAGGGGCCTGCAGCAGTGTAACAATTGCTGTACTGTATATCACATACTGTGCAACAAATATATCATCTTAATATTTGCACTTCACTCTGATCAGTGTGAAAGCCATTAAGTCAGTGGAAAGTCCAGAAGTACCAATGTGTGTGTGTGTGTGTGTTTCCATTGTGTCTTACATTGTAGGAACTCCTCTCTGATCTTGGGTTCATTGGTGGGAATAATTTCAACATATGTTACTAAGAAAATAAACAGACATAATTAGTATTTTTTTTAAACATTCTATGATGACTGAGAGTAAATGTATGTCTGCTGCGTTACCTCTGCCAGATATCTTTTCTATCTCCTCTCGACAGAAATCCTCCAGTTTTTCTTTCAGTTGATAGAGGGACTTTCCCACATCATCAAAAGAGAGGAGAGAGCTGACCGTGATGTTGGGTTCATCTCCAGATTCAGGAGATACAGCGAGAGACTGGAAACTCTGCAGGAAGAGATCGACACAAAAGATAAAGACAGAAAACAAAGACCTTCATGACCTCCACTCAGCTGCACTACAATCACATATTTACTTGCTTGTTTATAGCTGTGCTTTATTTGCAATTGTTGCTTCATTCTGGTATTAATCAGGTCTAGCACTGCTGTTCTAGTAATTTCAAGCATTTCTATTTATTTTATGACCAGGTCTTAGAAATCCATTCTGTTTATAAAGAACAACGATATGACTCTTATGACTCTGGTATAGCACATCTCAACTGAACTATGATTTTATGTATCATTCATGTCTGTAGCATAGGGGTGTCCACTCCTGTTCTTGGAGGGCCACTGTCCTACAGAGTTTAGCTTCAATCCTAATTCAAACCAGCTAATGAAGGTCTTCAGGATTACTAGAAACTTGGGGCCAAATTCTGCTGGACGTTAGCTTTTTAAAGGGAGAGTTCACCCAAAAATGAAAATTACCCCATAATGTACTTACCCTAAAGTCATAGGTGTATATGACTTTCTTATTTCAGACAAATACAATCGGAGTTACATTAAAAAATGACCTGGCTCTTCCAAGCTTTATAATAGCAGTGTGTGGGTAATATTCAGTATAAGCAGTGTATGGGTGAACTTGTTAAAACCACAGTTCTTTTATTTCAGATCTGTTACCTTGAGAAAATAGATGTGATCATTTGTGTGTAAAATCTGCTCCAGTTCAGCGTGTCTCCTTTTCAGATCATCAATCTCCTGCTCCAGTCGATACATGAGTCCTTCAGCTCGACTCACTGCAGCCCTTTCCCGTTCTCTGATCATCTGCATCATCTCAGAGCGGATTCTCTCAATAGAACGGATGAGCTCTATGAAGATCCTCTCACTGTCCTGAACTGCTCTCTCTGCAGAGCACTTTTAGGGCACACATAACAATCAGTTCTTGCTGGTGCCTGTGACCCACAGTCATAAACAGAGTCCAAACAGAGTCTCAAACCTCTGTTCTTCTCTAAACTCACCTTATGAGACTCCACAGCCTCTCTCAGCTCCTCAAGATCTTTCTTTCTTTGCTGGATTCTCTGCTTGAACTTTCTCTGTGTCTCTTTCAAAATGATCTGTATGGAAATTTAGTAAAACTGTAAACTTTAGAAATATTGCATACAACTGTGTTAGAAATGACGGTAATACTTAGTAGGGGACAGATTCTCACAATTAACTAGTTGCTTATTAGCATGCCTATTATTAACATATTTATTAGTACTTATAAAGCACATATTCTGCATGACCATATTCTACATCCCTAATCCTTCCCAATACCTAAACTACCTTACTGACTATTAATAAGCTGCAAA
Source organism: Sinocyclocheilus rhinocerous (assembly GCF_001515625.1). Lineage (NCBI taxonomy): Eukaryota > Metazoa > Chordata > Actinopteri > Cypriniformes > Cyprinidae > Sinocyclocheilus > Sinocyclocheilus rhinocerous. Next base: position 1,208 of record NW_015634028.1, on the reverse strand, counting down.
TTAAGAGTTTGAGGCAAAATTCGTAGTAATGGTTTGTTAATCGTGGGAATTGGACCTTAAAATAAAGTGTGACCAAAATAAATATATAATTTGCATCCTAGATAGTGTGAAACTGCCATAAAGCTGAACAAATATGAAGAATTAGGATGAAAAAAAAAACTGAATCATGTAAGTATTTCTAAAAATAAGAAATTGATTATGAGTACAGCTCTCAGAATGTTTTGAAGTAATGGGAATGAGATGCTGCATCAGTATCTGACACTATGGGAAGACCCTTCACATGTGATGATTGACTGAACCCTGTATAGTCACGGCAGTTCATTGGCTGATGGCATCACGTGACTAACAGGGATGAGTGTGGTCCGGTGTTGGTCCGTCCGCGACTCTCCGTACCCTCCTGGGACCCAGGGACAGAGAAAACCACTCTCTCGTCAAGATTTTCCAGATTCTCCACCCGGCCCTCCTCCGGGGGAGGGAGTGGTGCGTTCACCATCTCCCAAAGAGCAGATCCCTCCATCTCTGGGTCGCCCGTCTCAGGGCCGATTGCTCTTCCGCTTACCGCCAGGTTTGACGGGGGCCTGGATGGGCGGGGCGGCCTGCCTACGCCCGGCTCCACGGCGCTGCTTGGCTGGAGGTTGCTGCGGATGCGGCGCGGGAGCGGGGGTGGACGCAGGGGGCCACCCTCGGCGACGAGCAGGCTGGGGCGCTGCGGCTGGATGGAGGCAGCAGCTGCCCGCCGGGCCAGGATGTGACGAATCGCCTCAGTCTGCTTCTGTGCAGCCGAGAACTGCTGGGTAAAGCTCTCGACCGTGTTGCCGAAGAGGCCGGTCTGGGACACAGGGGCATTGAGGAACCAAACTTTGTCGGCGTCCCTCATGTCGGCCAGACACAGCCAGAGATGGTGCTCCTGGACCACAAGTGTGGACATCGCATGATTGATGATGTGAGAAAGTCTGTCTCGCAATTCCACGGTTGGACAGAGGGTGCGTGAGTAGGGCCTTTGTTGACACTCTCGAACCGCCCGCTGCTGCCTGCTGGCTACAGAGGAGGATGAGTGTGGTCCGGTGTTGGTCTGTCCGCGACTCTCCGTGCCCTCTCGGGACCCAGAGATAGAGAAAACTGCTCTTTTGTCGCGAATTTGGGTGACATTGACCGTGAGGACAACGCCGGGGCAAAACAAAACAAAAGATTCTCCACCCGGCCCTCCT
>NW_015634027.1:0-606 GCF_001515625.1 Sinocyclocheilus rhinocerous | reverse complement strand
ATGAACTCAATGAAACTGGATTATTTATTTTGGTTGAAGGTAAAACATATTATTTTTTAGAGTAACTGAACTTAATCGACTTAATAGTTTTGAACAAAATTAACCAGATTCAACTAAAAGGCATTGCATTAACCTTATGTAATTAACTTCAGTTTAAATAAATAAACTTAAAGGCATTGGATTAACCTTATGTAATTAACTTCAGTTTATTGAAATAAATAATGTTACTTAATAAATGCTTAATAAACTGAAGTATTTAAATATGAATCAAGTACTTAATATTTTAATAAATGTTAAGTAACCCAATCAACATAAAAAGAGAAGTAAATTCAACACTTTTTTTGTTGTATTTATGTTCAGGGATGTTAATGAAGCACTTTTGAGGATGAGCTGAAAAAATCAATTACAGACAAATGTATTCACTCATATTTCACATTAGTCAAATAAAGTGTTTGTTAGATATTTTTGCGTAATTAAGTGACAAATGTATGGTTTTCATTGTTTTTATTTCAGAAGTAGATTTGGTTGTTTAAATGTTACACAAAATAACTGTTTTGTTCGGACAACTTCTGTACTATTTTTCTGTAGAGCTGGACATTTTAATAA
>NW_015634026.1:1879519-1890035 GCF_001515625.1 Sinocyclocheilus rhinocerous | reverse complement strand
CTGTCCATCACTTTAGAGAGGTTATCAAAGAACTCCCCCACGTTGTGTCTATTAAAGGCAGTAGCTCTTCCAAGAGAGGTTGCTTCAGGAGTGCGGCATGACACGGAGGTACTGAATAGGTACACTGTAATTACAAAAAAGTTACGTTGTAAATTCTGTTTACTTACGCAGTACATTGCGGGTTGTAATATAAAGCATTACCCACTTTTCTTCTATTAGAATATGACAAAGACTGATATTCCATAAGTCTTTTATTAACCTGTCACTTAAGCCATAGTGCAAATTATTATTAATTATTTAGTGTTGTAAATTCAGACTGCTAACACTGTATCTGAAGGATCCTCTTCAGGATACTACACTAGCATTCAGTAAACATCTACTACCCAATTACATAAAAATCAAGTTTAATATTTACTGTGTTTAGTCATCTTGGCGAGAAATCACACTATATCAGAATCTGACCAAACCATATTGTTTAGAGCTAGATGAGCTGGATTCTCTTGCTGGTTTTTGATGGTGCACAGAACTGAGAAAGATGTGGTAAATATAGCAATGTTTTGAAAGCAGTTTCCTCTAAAAGAATGAATCATAATCAGAAGTTTGACTGAAAAAAAATGAGGAAGAAGGGGGTTTCACATATTGTATTATTTTGTACACATATTGTATTAAATAATTCTGATTGCTAACAGATTTATTTACATTTGTTTTGAATCAGTGATTTGGAGCTTGTATCAACAAAGCAGACTTTTTTGCATCATACTGTTTTGAAACTTTTCGAAATTCCGAATGTTTGCCGCTAGATGGCAATTATCTGGCAAACACATGAACGACTTAACCAACTTATTCTTCAATGCGGAAGGAAGTAAGCCGTTCCCTTTCATAGGTTCACTCAATGCTGCGATGATGGCATCACTATGGGAAACACCTTTGGTGTGACGAATTTCTTAAGCCCTTATACCATCATACCAAGGGAGGTCGAACGACAACCGCCTGCAGCTCATCCATACTTGTCTTCTCTGGAGCGCCCTCACGAGGTTCAGCGGAGTGAACCATCTCCTATGGAACCCCCTCATAAGGATTGGGGTCCTAGGTCTTGTCCACCGGTTCGCTCACCACAACGTAGACGGATAGACCTGCGTTTGATGGCCAGGGCCTCTCGTTCTCAAGCTCCAAGTAATTCCTGATTCCCCCGCTCATCCTCGGAGGTCAGACACTCCTTTGGAGAGTTTGGATGAACCGCACAAGTGTATTCGCCTCTCTTATTGTGGCCTCCCAGCTTCGACATAAACTTTCGGTCATGCCCAACATTTTTCTAATTTACATTAGATCTCTATCTTTAAGCCCTTTCAAGCCACAAGCTTTTGAAATCTTGATGTCAAAATCCAGCATTTTTCCAAAAAACCCTGGCGCCTAAAGGGTTAACTGTCCTGCCGCATATTGCTCCTCGGGTGGTTCTAGAACGAGCTTTCATGATGAGCACTTCCTCAGACACTCTGCGCTTTCCAGCCTTCAGAGTTCGAGAAAAAGCCCTAGGGTAATGCGTGCATGGCCCGTTTATGATGGCCATCAAAGCCCCCATTTCGGTGTGGCGTGCTGGCTCGATTGGGTGATTGGACAACTTCCTGTTACGGAGGTTCCTGCCATTCACATGCTTCGGGGCCCAATACAGGAGGGTCAGGTGATAACAATGAGTTCATTAAGTGCAGTCTCTCCACATGTGCTTCCTTTTTTTGCAGACACCAACGGCTCTCTGCAATCAGAGGATATCTCGGCACCTGCAGTTCAGCAGCTTCCAAGCATAGAACGGTTAAGGCCCCTGGCTGACTATTGGTTCGTGTGGCGACGCCTGCACGAGATATTGCAGTGGGTGCTACATACCATTCGACACGGTTACACCATCCTTTTCCGGAAAGGGCCGCCTCCTTTCAGCGGGGTTATTTCTACGATGGTGCGTCCCTGCGAGGCCTCAGCGTTGAGTCAGGAGATTGTGTCACTCCTAGAGAAAGGGGCTATAGAAGAAGTACCCCTCACTCAGATTTAGTTTTTTGTATTTTTGTATTTTGTTGTGCCTAAAAAAGATGGCGGTTTATGTCTGATTTTGGACTTGTGTCGCCTAAATCTTGCACTCAGAGTGAGCAAATTCAAGATGCTGATGTTAAAATCCATTTCGTCTCATATCCGAACCAGAGATTAGTTTGTGATTATCGATTTAAAGGATGCGTACTTTCACATCCAGTTCTGGCCCACTCAGAATTGGTCAGTCTGCTAGCCGGCCCCGCTTGGGAGGTTCTCCTCAGACACGACCTGCTAACTCAGGCTCGGGGCATAATTTAGCATCCTCACCCGGATTTGCAGAAGTTATGGTTCTGTCCCCTGAGTGGAGTGCATTAATGTGTTCTGGTCTCTTGACGGAGATTACCAACACTATTCTTAATTCTAGGGCTCCCTCCACGAGACGCTTGTATACCCTTAAGTGAAAGCTTTTTGCCTCCTGGTGTAGGCAACGCAATCTTGACCCAGTCCATTGTCCTGTAGGCTCAATACTGGAGTTTCTTCAGAGTCATTTTTCTAAGGGGGTGGCCCCTGCCACTCTTAAGGTTTATGTGGCAGCCATATCTGCTGAGCATGTACCCATGGGAGGTGTTTCTGTTGGACGTCACCTCTGGTTTCCCATTTCTTGCAGGGGTGCATCTGCCCGGAGAGGGTGTTGAAGTTCTATGTCGACCGCACAGCCCAGTGGCGTGGATCTGACCAGTTGTTTGTATGTGTTGGTGGTAAAAACAAAGGGACTGCCATCACCAAACAGAGAATGTCTCATTGAATAGTGGAGGCTATCTCTATGACCTATGAGGCACGTGGTTTGACTTTGCCTCTAGGGGTGTGTGCTCATTCAACAAGAGCAATGGCTTCTTCTCAGGCTCTCTTTAAGGGGTCTTCGTTGGAAGATATTTGTGCTGCGGCAGGATGGTCCTCTTCTAGCACTTTCATCAAGTTCTACTTCTAAGTTCTACTTCTAAGTCTGGATGTAAGAACGGCTCCTGGCTCCCAGGTTTTGTCCGCTTGAGCAGATGCTCTCCTTGGACTTCCAGTTATCTTCAGGTACATGATGACATTTTGGTATATCATTCCCATAGTGATGATGTCATTGCAGCATTGAATGAACCTATGAAAGGAAACGTCTCAGTTACGTATGTAACCTTGTTTTCCTGAATAGGGAACGAGATGCCACGATGCTGGCTGTTCCTGTACCTTCAATAGCACTTCCTTTGTGATATGGAAATCTGATGAATTTGCGCGTAGCATGCTGATATGAGCATATGTGACGTATCCTTGGGGGGGTGCTAAGCGCTATTGGCCAATGAATTGGCATGAAGGTATAAGGCCTTCAGACATTCATCACACTGAAGGTGTTTCCCATAGCAATGATGTCATCGCAGCATCTTGTTCCCTATTCAGGGAACCAAGGTTACATATGTAACCGAGACGTTTTCTGTGAATGTGGGAGACTTCCGGTTCATTAGCCACCATAGGGAAATAAAGAGAAGAAGAATAAAGTGCAGTAAATGGTAAAACTGTTTGCACTACAAGCCAGTGTGTTTATAATTAAGATAATACATTAAAAATAATATGGACACACTAATTTGCAATATCAAGCAAAACAAGCTGTTTTTTTTACAGCTAAAAATAACTGGAAGCATGGCACCACTGGAAGGATGACACCAGAAGCCAGACACATTAAATTTACAAATGTCGGCGGGAAAAATTAGGTGGATAGTGTAGCTTCATTTTTATTAATGCATTTTAATACTTATGCGTGCAAAATACAAAAAGAACAATGATACGTAAAAATAATTTTCTGATGATACGTAAAAATTATAATATGCAATGAAATATAAAAAATCTTTATATTTCCTTTATATTTCGTTGCATTTTCAATATTACAATATTTTGAGCAGCAGGTGCTGCCAGAATGTGGTGTTTCAGGCGCTTCGAAAGTAAATCCTTTTGTGAAACATTGGTTCAGTTGATTAAGAGCTTCAAAAATATTCGTTTTCCTCTAATTTACTTGGAAGTGTGCCTGAATGAAACAACGAAAGAGAAGTTTTCACAGGTTTCTCAGAGGTTATGTAAAGTACTTAAGATTGTATTGTCTTCTTGTATGAGGAGGTTTGAGGGACAAAAGTCCTATCTGAATTGTGAAAAACTGAACCCATTACTTTATATTGTAGACATACCATGTAAACATGATTCAAATAAAATAAAACTGGCTATAGCATTTTATGAATTAAAAAATGTAAGTGATGTTGCAGAAAAGCACACCATTTCGTAACACTCTTACTTTAAATAACTTGTTTGACCAGTTTATTTTCCTTCATTTTATCTAAAGTGGTGTTAAAGAAACTGATATTAGTACTAAGTTTTACTTTAGCCCAGCTCTAAAGATATAATCATAGTGTGACACAACTTTAGTCCCATCCTCTTTAGTATCACTGTCTTGCAACGGCTTGCCAAGGTTGAATACGTGACTAGTTAATGTCAAAGACTTATTGGGAAAGCAGTTCTTTTACTGCAAGTATAGGATGATAAATTGACTGAAACTTCAACACAGCAACAACAAATGCTACTTCTAATCCAAAACAATCAATGACATCATAACATACAATGAGAGAGTTGAAATCATGATGCTTCTCAAGGAAATAGTCAGAAGACTTAAAGCCTTCATGAGGTCAAACAACGGAGAATTCATCATGTAAAACATAATAATAACCAAGTCATCATTACACTACAAAAACATATTCATTATAAATATTTTAGTAGTAGGAGTATGTCCTGTAATTTAAGAAAAGGTGTGATCTCAGAGGTTGCAAAATGATTTTAATCTTAATTAGATTAAATTAAATTGAATTAAATCTAATTTTAATCTTTATTATTATTGTTTAATTGAACTCACATATTTCTCATTTGTGATTGAACGGACATCATTTAAAAGGTTAAACAGTTGTGGGGGGTTTTAATCAGTGAACTCAATATTACAGTTGAAAAGTGTGCAAATTGGTACAAATATCAGACAACATGTCTCTTTCTAATTGAAGTTTTGAAGTATAAAATGAATGCTATTGTATTCCTAAAACCTGCCAAAATAAACTAACATTTAACAACATCAACACATTTTTTACAAATATAAAATTCAAGAAAACATCTAAACCACATTCTAAAAATACAGGTTGTAAGTAAATGCTTACATCTTTATTTACCTTCTAAAAAGTCAGCTCTCACTACTAACTGATCATCCGTCTTGTATGTATATGCAGGTCATCACCCATCCGCTCTACAACAGGGCAACCTTCAACAATGACATTGCTCTGCTGAAACTGTCGGCTCCAGTCACATTTACTCCCCGTATCTCTCCTGTATGTCTGGCTCCATCAAACACCAACATCGTGCCTGGAACCCGCTGCTTCACCACTGGCTGGGGCCAGACTGCCACCACAAGTCAGTCAGCTGTAAAACAAAAAGAGAATAAAAACACATCTGTTTACTGTGCAATGCAATGTGTCATGATTTCTTCTCTTTTTTAGCGAGCCCTGAGATCCTGCAGCAAACAGTCGTACCCATCATTAGTCCTGCTGTGTGCAGGCAGATCTGGAGTCAGAGCAGGATCACTGATACCATGATCTGTGCTGGAGCCTCCGGTTCCTCGTCTTGCCAGGTATATGAAGACAAATCAAGAAGAAACACATTACCTTATTAATGTTGCTGCTGTTCAGTCTCAAATGTGTGTTTTCCGCAGGGTGATTCTGGTGGTCCTCTGGTGTGTGAGAGTTCAGGGGTCTGGACTCTGGTGGGCTCTGTGTCTTGGGAAAGAAGCACTTGTGACCCCCGTTTCCCTGCAGTCTACGCCAGCGTCTCCCAGCTGCGCTCTTGGATCGACATGACTATTTCTTCCAACTAGATCATCAGTCTGAATATTTACTTTCTGTCTTTGATTCCCTGTTGGTGGTCTTTTTGTTTATGGGTTTGGGTCAGTCAATGACTTCATGCTGAAATCTGTGACTTCATACTGTTTTCCTGTTTGAGCTGTACAGATAATGAAAACGTTTCAATAAATGACATGAGAAAAATGTTTAAAAAGCCATGTATAATGTTGTAGAGTGTAATTAATGACATGTAATATCAGACAAGTCCTCTGCTCAAATTAACTTGTGTTGCAGCCTGGAATTAAACCACACCATGCTGGTTTCGTCTGGCCAGAGGAGACTTGGTCCCCCAGCCTTGTTTCTCCCAAGGTTTATTTTTCTCCATTTCTGTCACCGATGGAGTTTTAGTTCCTTTTTTCCCTTTATTTGCAAGAAGAGCAACAACAAAAACAACAACAAAAAAAACATATTTTAACAGTTGTCTTCAGAGGCATCGTAGTAAAACAATCATACTGTCACAGTCGAAAGCAAAGCAATTGCCAGGAAAAAACAAAAAATATTATTGATAATAGTAGTAATAAATAATTAAATAATAAAAAAAGAAAAATACAACAGTTGGAGGCACCCAGTAATATGTTCACCTCAATTCGGTCCATGTAATGCCATGCAGTCCGTTCTTCAAAATCCAACTCAAACTGTTTCCCAAGTGGGAGAGAAAAGGGTGCCAGGTTTTGTAAAACTGAAATAGCTTGTTTTTAAGGAAAAAAACTCAAGGCTTCAAATGGGATAATGTCCAATACACTCTTAGTCCACTGTGTCTTTGTTGGTGGTTTTTCAGAAATCCACTGCTGCAATATCCAGCGTCTGGCAGTAAATAAAATTTTGAGCAGCTGGATCTAAGAAGAGCTCCAGGTGTTATATGAAAGAATCCCTAAAATACACACCAGTGGGTCAAGGTCCAGAGAGATTCCCATTAAGACATGCCATTAAGAATGCCTTAACAGTCAATAATACACTGAAAATATGTACCGTCTTCCATTTTACACTTAACACAGGTCTTTGAAACTGTAAATTGAAAAGATGCCGAATTTATTAAAGATTTGAATAATTCTATCCTTGGAAAACTCAGGGGCTTGATCGCTGGAGCAAATACATGACAGAGGCTTGCAGTTACGTATAGAGCAGCATTACCCATCTTATAAGATTGTTAGCAAGGTTAAATTTGTCTAAAACCCAGAAAAGATAGGACCACTCTATCCAGTCAATAGCCTTCTCAGCGTCGAGAGACACCACCAGTGATCCAACATGAACATTTTGTCCATGCTATACAACATTCAAAAAACATTGAATATTATTACAGGAATTTCAGCCTCGAAAAAAATAAGTCTGATCAGTGGAGATTAACAGGAATTACAGCTTCTAACCTTTTAGACAAAACTTTAGCAATTACCGTCCTGTCTACGTTTAATAAAGACATTGTTCGGTAGGATAAACATTCTTCTGCCATTTTTTTTCCTTTTCTTTAGACTGAATTAGTCTCTAACTTTGAATGTGGCAAGCTGCCTGTGTCAAAAGAGTGAGACAGCATTCTAAGTAAAGGAGGGACTAGAAGATCTTCAAATTCTTTATAGAACTCTGAAGTAAGCCCATTGGGCTTATTTACATAAGGCTTTAATAGCTGATTTAACTTCTTCTTCAGTCATATGCAGGCTTGTTAAGCATCTCTTTCTTTTCATCTGAGATTCTGGGTATGTTCAGGCCACTGAAAAAACTCTCCATATCAGACTCGACTGAAGAGTATACCTCTGACCTGTACAGCTTCTCATAGAACAACTGGAAAATCATATTAACCCTCTGGGGTCTGAGGGTGTTTTGGGGCCCTGGATAAGTTTTGACATGCCCTGACATTTGTGCTTTTTTCAGTTGCTTATAAACATTTTAATGGCTAAAGTTTAATAACACTGTAATCAGCACAAACTGGGCCACAATAATATGTGAGCAGCATGTATGTACGTGATTGTGTTTTTGAGAAAACAACGTTTATGCGTGCTTAGTGAAAAACTAAAATTTTAAAGTCACTGAAATAAGGCCATAAAACACACACAGAACATTTGTTCGCAATACTTTTGAGAACTGGATCTTGACATCTAGAGTTTTTGCTTCAAAATGATGTGAAAATCATCTTACTCACTCATTCACAGAAAACAATAAATTGATTTAAATTTTCTAAGACATATTTTGTGTAGAAAAGGAATATGCGAGGGGGCATGAATGGTCATGGATAATGCTGTGATTCACACCTGAGAAGACAAAGGCCCGCATAACATGATTAATTACAATTATTTATATCAGCTGCCAGTAGTAACTGTAGCAGAATTAAATTGGCCTCAACTAATCTGTTCACAGAGGTCACAGAGCCAATGGTGACTTTTGGAGGGAAAATTTACGACTCTTTGTCTTAGAGTATGATATTTTGCATATGTAATTTGAAATGTATATATTTTTTGTTTGTTGTTTATTTAGAATATATATAACTATCACATAAAATAACTTGAGATTCATTTGCGAGTGCAGTTAAACAGTTTATTAGAAACTTTATTAGGAAAAAACAACAACAACAACACAAGAGTCAAGACGTCATGGGTGCAATATCCAAAACAGCGGCAGGAAACTTGAACAATATTTGAAGAGACTCATGGGAGTGTGTGCATCACATGGTCTCAGCTGTGGTCCAGGTTCCTGTGCGGGCAGGAATCTCTTATTTAGTTTAAGCTAGGAGATATGACTAAGCAGTTGTCACTTGTTCAAAGGAATGCTGCTGCAGGGTCATAAACCTAGGGAGACTGTTAGCTAAGCTAGCAGGGACACAAACACCTCAACGTATATAAACAGAGACACTAGGAAGTGTTTCTAGTCTTCTCAGGGGCCTGTAGCATAATGAATGGTAACTGTACCTTATGCAATAGGCCTCGTGCTGAGGAGGAGGGGTATAGCAGAGACAGGAATTAGGGCTACTAATAACCTGTACGGCTCATTAAGGATACAACAGCTGCTAGAACTGCTATAATCCTATACCGAGAGGGAAGAAGGTGATGGTCAAACAAACTAAAATAAGGTAAAAGTAAAACAAAAAGGTCCTAATAGCTGTAGGAAACTAAAAGGAAAAATAAATAAATTGAACTAATTAAATCTCAGATTCAATTAAAATCAACTTAGCTGAATTGGTACATTCAAGCTGAACAAAGGTAAATTAATGAAAATAAAATTAGAACCAAAGTATGTGGAGAGGGACCGACCTAACTGAGTCTAAACAGAAGGTGATAGCACAAACAGGAAGTGAAACCAAGAGGGAGGGGGAGAGAGAGAGGAGGAGTGGTTCAAACTTTCCACTTTACACTCACACAGAGTCAGTTAGTCGGATGCTAACAGCTAACAGTTGAGGTAATGGGCTTAGCTTAAATGCCTGTGCGGCTGCTACAGAGTTAGCTTTGGCTACACTCAGTTGTTTGTTTACGCAAGGGTCTGTGACGTGTGTGCTGTTATCAGATTGAACCGGAAGAGGCTGCTCTCCACCCCCAGGGTCAGATGTTGCTAAGAGATGCAAGCTTACAACACGCACAAGTGGAGCAGAACTTGCACTGCTGTAAACATGCATGGGAACTCACGCACAGTCAGTTATGACGTATCGCATACAACTTCTTTCACAAATCAAAACAGCACATTAACTTCACAGACAATGGCAAATTACTAGTTTGCTAGGCTAGAATTACACCATTAATTCGCTATTCAATTGCATCACTTCAGTGACTACAATGATACGCGATGGTTACAAGAAGGCCTTAATTTAGGGAGATGAGGAACATCGCTCAAATCACTATTAAAAGTAAATATACTGCAGCACGATTTCTTCGTCGCCCAGTTTTAATATCACTGGCAGTGGGATTTCTTCGCCACGCAGATTAATTAATGCCGCTAATATGATATTTCTTCGTCAGACTTAAGACTTATACATTTAAAACTGAAAGTGGGGATTTCTTCGCCCAATAACAGATTAATTTATTCTGGTACCATTTATATGGGCTGCTAATCTGAGATTTGTAGCAAATTAGCTCAAAAGGGAAATGTATATAAATAATTACAGTTAATTATGATTAATTATAATTATTTATATTAGCTGCCAGTAGTAACTGTAGCAGAATGAAATTGCCCTCAACTAATCTGTTCATCCAGCGAACATTCATTGTAAGTTCATATCAACTCTAGGAAAGGGTATTTTCGTGGCCACAGAAAATACTTTCATACAGTATTAATGCAGAGCATGTAGTAAGGATCAAAATCGTAAAGGGAACACTAATATGTTGCATAGGTATAAACATATAATATACACTCTCAATTAGATCATCCGAAGACGAATTCATAGAGACCAAACATGGTATATGTAAGGTTACATGAATGAGTGGTTCTATCATAAGCATGCATAAAGCAGTATACAATACAAAAGACAATATACAAGAACAGTAACAACAAACACAATGACCTGACGGATATGTGTGTTCATTCAAAGAAAGGTTTTCCTATGAATTAATTAGAGAAGAGTC
>NW_015634026.1:1878646-1879455 GCF_001515625.1 Sinocyclocheilus rhinocerous | reverse complement strand
TAAACACTAACACAAACTAGTCTAACAAACAAACAAACAAACAAATAATCACTCATACATGGGAAAGGGCAAATGAGGCTTGATGGATGCGTTCCCAGACATGCTGGCACCCAGTATGTTTATTGGGTGAGGGGTCTGTGATTATTTGTTAATCTAATGAATAAATGATTTGTTAAATCTAATGAACAAATGTGTGTCTGATTGGTCCAAATGCTACACCACATAGCAAACATATTTTACCATACAAAAATGGTAAATAAATCAAATGAAAGTAACATCTGTAAAATAGTGAAGGCACACTTACTCTAAGATTCTGAATGGAGTTGAAAACTGAATGAGCGTCCCCTTCCTGTGTGAGATGCAGATGAAGGCAAGAGTGATGTATTCAGTCCTAAAATAATTTTATAAACAATCGTTAGCATTTTCCCCCCCACAGTACCTTAGTATAGTATGCATACCTCATGACAATACAGAATGCCAATCAGGGGCGCCGCTAAGGGGGGGAAACTTAGGACGATTCTAAGGGCCCACTCACTTTTGGGGCCCCCAGAGATCTGATTTATTAGTAGTAACAGTAGTAGTAGTAATGTAATAGAAATTATAAATGTATCTACCAAAGAGTTACAAATAAAACAAAATTACGGCTTATTTCTGCATTTCCGGTAAAATTATCTCCCCCCATTCACTACATGGTTTTGTCCCGTCCTACATAGCCTAGAGTCACTGAGTGAGATCACATAGTAAACTGTCAAATCAGAGATGTCTTCGAGTTCGAGGGGGGCAAACCGAGCCGGACGATTTGGTCAGTC
>NW_015634026.1:1878166-1878636 GCF_001515625.1 Sinocyclocheilus rhinocerous | reverse complement strand
TCCTCATCTTCTCAGAATCTAACAGAACCGCAGACTGACTGAGGCGGGTCACTGATGTGAGAGCTTTATCTCCTATTGAGCTCACACCTCCTGGAGGTCACAGAGCCAATGGTGACTTTCCCTTTTGGAGGGAAAGTTTACGACTCTTTGTCTTAGAGCATGGTATTTTGCATATGTAATTTGATTGGGTGTTGATGCAAAAACGACTAAAGATTCTTAGAACGCTAATATGTTGCATAGGTATAAACATATAATATAGACTCTCAATTAGATCATTCGAAGACGAATTCATAGAGACCTAAACACATTTTAGTTTTGCTATAGAAAATCTACAAATTCACACTCTGATTACATTGAGCAGTAGCGAGGTTGTCATGACAACCAGATACACTGCACGCCAATTACGGCTGTTTCTATTTTGCCACACTAAACTTAGCAATAAACACGTTGAAAATAATACACAATAAACA
>NW_015634026.1:1874540-1875957 GCF_001515625.1 Sinocyclocheilus rhinocerous | reverse complement strand
TGCCACACTAAACTTAGCAATAAACACGTTGAAAATAATACACAATAAACATGTCTGTCAAAATGATCTTAAAGGAGGCTTTATTAAGCAAATCAAGGAGTGAATTAGCCTACTCATCAAATGTTAAAAAAAAAATACTTTAGCTGGGTTTCCACAGGCAGGGTCACAATCTACAGTGTATGAAGCTAAAGGTTTTTGAGTTAAGGTTCATAATGTAGAACATTTTTAACATTGTATGCTGTATGTGCATATGTAGCTAGCAAACAAGGAATGCAGCTGTTAAGCTAATAGTCACGTTTAACTGAGTAAGATCATGATTGAGAAATGTTGGATACTGCTGGAAATGCTGGTGTTATGGGGTATCCGATTTATTATTTTAGGATTTTTTCGTTTGACCCAGTGAAGCATTTCTATTAATATAACTGATTATGTAGTCAAACTCATTCCATATAACCAAAATAGTGTGGTACTTAAAGTATATGTCCATAGAAAAGGTTCTGAATTAATTATGTTACTGATACCTAATGGTCAAAAGCAATAGCAAAAGTAATAGGTCAATATTATTAAATTGCAGACAAAGATTTTGAATAGCTAGGTTGACTTGCACACTATATTGACAAAAGTATTGGGACACCCTATTGTAATGAACAGGTTTGTCTACTTTAGTAATTTCCATGAGTACAAATCTTAATGTTTAAGCATATAATGATATTCTAGGGAACTGTGTGCTTCTAATTGTTTTTACCAACAGTTTGGACAGGACCTTGTGATAAAGTTCGTGAGGAGAAAGGAAGAAGTCGGAGTCGGCGTGACTGAGGCTCGTGGTAATTTATTCAGTATCACAGTAACAAACAAGGGCATGTCCACACGCATAAAGTAAACATAAATTCAGAGCACTTTGGCAATATTCTCTCCGATAACACAGTCCATATGCCGCGAGTCCTCAGTCTGTCTCTCCCTGCCTCTTCCGTTTCCCAGAGGCTTTGTTTACGGTCTCCCCACGCCAATAACTGTAAGGAAAAACAGGTGAATGTCGTTCTGCACTTGACCTACTTACTCACCGCTCGTCTCCGACCGCTCTCTCCCGCTGCAAACCCCGCTAAACCACGCCCCCCTCGCCACAGACCCTTTTCTATTCTAACACGACAATGCCTCTGTGTATAAGACATATTCTTTCATAGGGCCCAAAATTGCTAGCGGCGCCCCTGTATGTTTCGCTAACTGTTTATATTTCCCCCTATTTTCACGATGCCATGTGCTGTTAGCGCTTATTTATTTATATTTACTGAATTTTCAGCATCATTACTCCAGTCTTCAGTGTCACATGTTCCTTCAGAAATAATTCTAATATTCTGATTTTCTGCTCAAAAACATTTATTATTATTATTATTATTACTATTATTATTGTTGTTGTTGT
>NW_015634026.1:1870780-1874375 GCF_001515625.1 Sinocyclocheilus rhinocerous | reverse complement strand
ATTGGTCTAAACATTCTTAGACATTACTTTTATATTGTGTAAACAATTACTTTTATATATTGTTTATAATATTGAACATAAAACCATCCTCACGCCTTACGTTTAGATGTAATGAAAGGTTGCCTGTCATATTTCAAAATGTTGCAATCGATTTCACACATTTTAGTCTGAAATTATAGTTTGGGAAAAGTCCAACTAGTAAATGTGTTCAAGTTTGTCACAACAACACATTATCTAATGCAAATAAGAAACATTACTTACTCGACATGAAAGATCTCCTCTGCTGGCTCCAGCCGCGCTCGCGTTCTGTTTGTGAAGTAGACATGAAGCTTTTTCCTCTCAGCGCTCTGGGGTTAATACAAGACTTTTTCCTCTCAGCGTGTCTTCTGGGGTAAATACAAGGCTTTTTCCTCTCAGCCCGTCTTCTGAGGTAAATACAAGGCTTATTCCTCTCAGCGTCTTCTTCCAAAAACGAAAAGTATCCGAGATGAACATGTTGCTGCTTTGTTTACGGTGATGTTTACGGTTTACATGTCTCGCGTCTCATGTGGAGATTTGTAATATCAATAGCGGCGAGCAGCGCGTGGGCGTGATCTAATTAGAGATAATGAGAACAGATAGGAAAAACTGGACCTGTCGTTGGTTTCATACGGATTACTTTATCACAGAATATTTGTTTTCGGTAAGAGTTACTTCATTTATACACCCTCTGAATTTTCTTTATTTTACAAAAGCACATTGTTTTGTTGCTATTATGACTATACACAAATAAAAGTAGACCCTTTGCAGTTTAAAACGATACCTTATTCTTATCTGTACGGTCAAAATTGACGAAGTATTTTTAGTTATTTTCGCGGTCATCAAGAAAATACGAGACAGACCGCACACGACCCCAGAGGGTTAATCTCCTTATTACTGTATACTTTCTGTCCGAATGAGTTTTGAATTTTGGTTCCTTGCCACTGTTACGGAGGTTCTCGCCACTCACGTGCTTCAGGGCCCTATGCAGGAGGGTCAGGTGATAACAATGAGTTCATTAAGTACGGTCTCTCCGCATGTGCTTCCTGTTTTTGCAGACGCCAACGGCTCTCTGCAATCAGAGGATATCTCGGCACCTGCAGTTCAGCAGCTTCCAAGCATAGAATGGTTAAAGCCCCTGGCAGACTATTGGGCCATGCGGCGATGTCTGCCCGAGATCTCGTAGTGGGTGCTACATACCATTCGACACGGTTACACCATCCAATTCCGGAAAGGGCCCCCTCCTTTCAGCGATGTTATTTTCACGATGGTGCGTCCCTGCAAGACCTCAGCGTTGAGTCAGGAGATTGTGTCACTCCTAGAGAAAGGGGCTATAGAAGAAGTACCCCTCACTCAAAACAGATGGCGGTTTACGTCTGATTTTGGACTTGCGTCGCCTAAATCTCAGTTCTGGCCCACTCAGATGTAGTTCTTGGAATTGGTCAGTCTGCTAGCCGGCCCCACTTGGGAGGTTCTCCTCAGACACGACCTGCTGGCTCGGGGCATGATTTAGCATCCTCACCCGGATTTGCGTAAGTTATGGGTGTGGCCCCTGAGTGGAGTGCATTAATGTGTTCTGGTATCTCGGCGGAGATTACCAACACTATTCTTAATTTTAGAGCTCCCTCCACAAGACGCTTGTATGCCCTTAAGTGGAAGCTTTTTACCTCCTGGTGTAGGCAACGCAATCTTGACCCAGTCCATTGCCCTGTAGGCTTTATACTGGAGTTTCTTCAGAGTCATTTTTCTAAGGGGGTGGCCCCTGCCACTCTTAAGGTTTATGTGGCAGCCATATCTCATTGGATAGTGGAGGCTATCCCTATGTCCTATGAGGCGCGTGGTTGGACTTCGCCTCTAGGGGTGTGTGCTCATTCAACAAGAGCAATGGCTTCTTCTCAGGCTCTCTTTAAGGGGTATTCGTTGGAAGATATTTGTGCTGTGGCAGGATGGTCCTCTCCTAGCACTTTCATCAAGTTCTACAGTCTGGATGTAAGGACGGCTCCTGGCTCCCAGGTTTTGTCCACTTGAGCAGATGCTTTCCTTGGTCTTCCAGCTCTCTTCAGGTACATGAAGGTGTTATGGTATATTGTTCCCATAGTAATGATGTCATCGCAGCATTGAGTGAACCTATGAAAGGGAACATCTCGGTTACGTATGTAACCTTGGTTCCCTGAATAGGGGACGAGATGCCGTGATGCTGGCCGTTCCTGTACCTTCGATAGCACTTCCTTTGTAATGTGGAAATCTGATTAATTTGCACGTAGCATGCTGCTATGAGCATATGTGACGTATTCTTGGGGCGGTGCTAAGTGCTATTGGCCAATTAATTGGCATGAAGGTATAAGGCCTTCAGACATTCGTCACACCAAAGTTGTTTCCCATAGCAATTATGTAATCGCAGCATCTCGTTCCCTATTCAGGGAACCAAGGTTACATATGTAACCGAGATGTTTTCTGTGAACGTGTGAGACTTCCGGTTCATTAGCCGCCATAGGGAAATAAAGAGAAGAAGAATAAAGTGCATTAAATGGTAAAACTGTTTGCACTACAAGCCAGTGTGTTCATAATTAAGATAATATATTTAAATAATATGGTAAGACACACCCATTTGCAATATCAAGCAAAACAAGCTGTTTTTTACATCTAAAAATAACTGGAAGCATGGCACCACTGGAAGGATGACACCAGAAGCCAGACACATTAAATTAACAAATGGCAGTGACTACTCTTACGGGAAAAATTAGGTGGATAGCTTCATTTTTATTTCTGCATTTTAATACTTACGCGTGCATAATACAGAAAGAACAATGATACATAAAAATAATATTCTGATGATAAGTAAAAATGATAATATGCGATGAAATATAAAGGAAATATAAAAAACCTTTATATTTCCTTTATATTTCGTTGCATTTACAATATTTTAACCAGCAGGTGCTGCCAGAATGTGGTGTTTCAGGCGCTTCGAAACAGTAAATCCTTTCGTGAAACATTGGTTCAGTTGATTAAGAGCTTCAAAAATATTTGTTTTCCTCTAATTTGCTTGGAAGTGTGCCTGAATGAAACAACGAAAGAGGAGTTCCCCTTCAGGAACTCGAGCTGCGTCGAAACGCTATGGGAACGCCTCCAGCGTGACCACGCTCTGAATCACATGTGTAATCAGTCCAATGGATGGGCGAGACGTCACGGGCGGGGTGACGTAGTGACCAGGAAGCATAAAAGCACGTGCGGTGAAACCGGCGTCAGCTTTCTGTCATTCAGCAAGCGCTCTGTGTGTGTGTCAGTCTGATATCTGTTTGTGAGTCTTATTTAGTGTTGTCTGTCACGAAATCGCAAGACAAAACCAGACACCTAAGGCGAGGGCAGGCAGCGTTCAGGGGGCGCGCCACTCCGCCTGTCTTTCTCCGAGGAGATTGATACGGAGGGCGTCAAAGAGCTCGCCAGTTGCACAAGCATCAGTTACACAAGCATATTATGCCTGATATTATAATGAGTCGCATTAATGGGGAGCGGAGCTCGCGCAGTTGGCTCTCGGGGGGTGGAATGTGCTTTTCCCGCTGTTAAGCGCTCCGCTCTC
>NW_015634026.1:1869640-1870688 GCF_001515625.1 Sinocyclocheilus rhinocerous | reverse complement strand
TCGCATATGGATCCGGTGGAGGGAATGTAGACGGGCGCGTCCCTATCTACTTCTTTAACTACCAGATCCGGCGCCCGCTCTCGGGGTTTCGGAAGCCCGCACTGCAGTACTTAATTTTCTCGAGTGAGAGCACGAGTTTACCTCTCTTCCTCTGAGGAGGTTGAGGCAGTCAGCAGGGACTGCTGGGCGGGAGCAGTCCCAAACTAGCGTGTTCCAGCCCCTCATTCTGGGGGCCTCACTTCTCGTACTCCGCAGAGTCTAAAGTCAGAGTGGCGCTCGCAGGCCGAAGGCTTCTAGCGGAAGGAGGTTCTGCGGACCGTCATTCTCGCTGGATAGTCTTCGTCGTAAACGTCCTGACGCCTAAGGCCTAGGACTTTTTGAGGGTCAGCTCCCTCTGGGGAAGAGCGGTGTACACCGCATTACACGGTGCCCGTCTCTCCTCAGTGCCCTCAGGAGATCGGTCTGCCAACCCTGCCGGTGTTCCAGGACGCAGCGGTCTCCGGCGAGCGCTTTTCTCAGTTACCGCCCGGAAACGTAGAGGCTCGCTACCTCTACGGAGGTCTCTAGAGCAGCTAGGTCTCGCTGGATAGTCTTTGTCGTAAACGTCCTGACGCCTGAGGCCTAGGACTTTTTGAGGGCCAGCTCCCTCTGGGGAACAGCGGTGTACACCGCATTACACGGTGCCCGTCTCTCCTCAGTGCTCTCAGGAGATCAGTCTGCCGACCCTGCCGGTGTTCCAGGGAGCAGCGGTTTTCGGCGAGCGCTCTCTCAGTTACCGCCCGGAAATGTAGCGGTGCTTGGTTCTTATGTCAGGGCCTGGTGCTGGGAGCTCCTGGTCGCCGCATATGCTAGCGACGGATGCATCTTTCACTGGTTGGGAGCAGTCATGAGTGGCCGCTCGGCCCGCGGCCTGTGGACCGGCCACCATCTCACATGGCGCATAAGCTGACTGGAGATGCTGGCCGTGTTTCTAGCTTTGAAACACTTCCTCCCAGGCCTAAGAGATCGCTATGTGTTGGTGCGCACCGACAACACAGCAGTGGTCTTT
>NW_015634026.1:1856084-1869513 GCF_001515625.1 Sinocyclocheilus rhinocerous | reverse complement strand
CTCAACCGAGGTTGTTGAGACTATCCTCTATCCAGAGCTCCCTCTATGAGGAAACTGTACTTCTTGGTGCGGAGACCGCCAGTTCGACCCAGCTTACTGCCCGTTTGGTACAGTTCTGGAGTTCCTGCAGGCCTGTTTAGCCGCAGGGTTGACCCCCTTCCCCCTAGAGGTCTTCGTGGCGGCCATTGCGGCCTACCACGCCCCTCTCGGTGGCCATTCAGTGGGAAGACACCCTCTTCCTACACGTTTCCTCCGTGGTGCGCTGAGGCCGAGGCATCCGGACAGAGAAGCTTATGCTAAGTGGTGGATCAGGATGCTATTCCATAGCCTTGAGCCCTCTGATCTCCCCTCTCCTTCGGGGTCAAGGCTCACTCCTCCAGAAGTTGGCCTTCGGGACGGCGGGCCCCGCCTACTTTAGCCATTCCTGGCTCCGTACTTAAGATTGTATTGTCTTCTTGTATGAGGAGGTTTGAGGGACAAAAGCCCTATCTGAATTGTGAAAAACTGAACCCATTACTTTATATTGTAGACATACCATGTAAACATGATTCAAACAAAATAAAGCTGTCTATAGCATTTTATGAATTATAATGATTTTTAAAAATCTGAAATCTTATAAAACTAAAGACCAGGGTTTTGTATAGTAAAGGCAAACTAGCCTTATCTTCCACACACAAATATAACATGTATAACCAATGGACAGAGTGCTGATTACAAACAAACAAAGAAACAAAAATTAATACTAAAAAAAAGAATAAACCAACCTAATATATAAAATGTGTCAGCAGTATGTAACAAGCATTACTTTTATTTGTATCAGTAAAGAAAAGCAGTATACCGTATTATGTTTTCTAGAAAATAATGTAAAAAATGTAAGTGATGTTGCAGAAAAGCACACCATTTCATAACACTCTTACTTTAAAGAACTTGTTTGACCAGTTTGTTTTCCTTAATTTGATCTAAAGTGGTGTTAAAGAAACTGATATTAGTACTAAGTTTTACTTTAGCCCAGCTCTCATAACTGATATAATCATAGTGTGACACAACTTTAGTCCCATCCTCTTTAGTATCACTGTCTTGCAATGGCTTGCCAAGGTTGAATACGTGACTAGTTAATGTCAAAGACTTATTGGGAAAGCAGTTCTTTTATTGCAAGTATAACATGATAAATTGACTGAAATTTCAACACAGCAACAACAAACGCTACTTCTAATCCAAAACAATCAATGACATCATAACATACAATGAGAGAGTTGAAATCATGATGCTTCTCAAGGAAATAGTCAGAAAACTTAAAGCCTTCATGAGGTCAAACAAAGGAGAATTCATCATGTTTGCACGTAAAACATCAGCTCTGGACAATGAAGATAAAAACATTCCTCAGCTATGAGCTCACTGGATCTGATGGGATGGACCTCCATCACATCTCAGATTGAGCAGCTGCTGTAAATGATATAAAAGCAAGAGAGAGCACCTACAGATACATCAGTGAGATACATCACACACTCATCTACATCATGACCTTCACCATCTTCTCCATCACCTGCCTTGCCCTGGTGGCCTCTGCTCTGGGTAAGTGTCTCCTTTATTTTGCAAGAATAATGATGGACAAATAGAGAAAATTCAAAACCTAAATTAAGAGTCCCCTGCCTCATGAATAATGTATTACATTTTGTAATAACAGGTTGTGGAGTGCCTGCGATTAAACCACAGACGATCGGCAGCAGGATTGTGAACGGACAGAATGCTATCTCTGGTTCTTGGCCCTGGCAGGTCTCTCTTCAGGTAACTCATCTGTTTTTCAAACACACATTTGTCTACTTTGTTTAAAGAGTAAATTTCATGTTTTCAATGCTTTTACCTTTTGAACAGCACCCCAATGGTTTCTATCTATCTATCTATCTATCTATCTATATCTATCTAAATCTATGCTGATTTAGTTACTCAAAGCAGTAACTAAATCAGCATACTATCATCTCAAAAACATTGCAAGAATTAGATGTTTTGTTTCCAGTCAAGACTTGGAGAAACTTGTTCATGCCTTTATCACCAGCGGGGTGGACTATTGTAATGGTCTCCTCACCGGCCTTCCCAAGAAGACCATTAGACAGCTGCAGCTCATCCAGAACGCTGCTGCCAGAATTCTGACTAGAACCAGAAAATCTGAGCATATTACACCAGTCCTCTAGGTCCTTACACTGGCTTCCAGTTATATTTAGGATTGATTTTAAAGTACTTTTACTCGTTTATAAATCACTCAATGGCCTAGGACCTAAATGCATAGCAGATATGTTCACTGATTATAAACCTAACAGACCACTCAGATCATTAGGATCAAGTCAGTTAGAAATACCAAGGGTTCACCCAAAACAAGGGGAGTCTGCTTTTAGTTATTATGCCGCCCGCAGTTGGAATCAGCTTCCAGAAGAGATCAGATGTGCTAAAACATTAGTCACATTTAAATGCAGACTCAAAACTCATCTGTTTAGCTGTGCATTCATTGAATGAGCACTGTGCTATGTCCGAACTGATTGCACTATATTCTACGTATTATCGTTTTCTTAAATTCATTTTAAACTTCTTAAATCAATTGTTTTAATCATTTTCAATGTTTTTAAATTTCTTGTTTTATTGTTGTGATTATTTTTTTTCTTTTCTTTTATGTAAAGCACTTTGAATTACCATTGTGTATGAAATGTGCTATACAAATAAACTTGCCTTGCCTTGCCTTGCCTTGTCTGGTTTATTTCTGTCTTTTATCTATTCATTTTATTTTTTATCTCTCTTTAGGGTGGGCTCTCACCGTGTTATTCTTGGAGAACATAATCGTGGCTCCAATGATGAACCCATCCAGATCCAAATAGTTTCCAAGGTAACAAAGTTTCATGATCTCAGTGGATCAAAGATATTGAAATTGAAAAAAAAGAGACAAATTGATATTGATTTTGTTCTGGCCAATATTAATTACATACGGAATACAGCCAGAAATAATTTTTAATTGATGTTTTATTACTGTGTTTTTAAAACATAATAATAACCAAGTCATCATTACACTACAAAAACATATCCATTATAAATATTTTAGTAGTAGGAGTATGTCCTGTAATTTAAGAAAAGGTGTGATCTAAAAGGTTGCAAAATGATTTTAATCTTTGTTTTAGATTTTATTATTGTTATTGTTTAATTGGAATTCACATATTTCTCATTTGTGATTGAACTGACATAATTTAAAAGGTTAAACAGTTGTGTTTTTTTTAATCAGTGAACTCAATATTACAGTTGAAAAGTGTGCAAATTGGTAAAAATATCAGTCAACATGTCTTTTTCTAATTGAAGTTTTGAGGTATAAATGTATGCTATTGTATTCCTAAAACCTGCCAAAATAAACTAACGTTTAACAACAAAATACACATTTTTTACAAAAATAAAATTCAGTACAGGAAAGAAAACATCCGAACCACATTCTAAAAACACAGGGTGTAAGTAAATGCTTAAATTAATATCAGACGGGTAATATCAGACAAGTCCTCTGCTCAATCTGACTTGAGTTGCAGCCTGGAATTAAACCAGACCATGCTGGTTTCGTCTGGCCAGACAAGACTTGTCCCCCTAGCCTTGTTTCTCCCAAGGTTTACTTTGCTCCATTTCTGTCACCGACGAAGTTTTAGTTTTTTTTTCTTTATTTACAAGAAGAGCAACAACAAAAACAACAACAAAAAACATACATTAACAGTCGTCTTCAGAGGCATCGTAGTAAAAAAACATACTGTCACAGTCGAAATCAAAGCAATTGCCAGGAAAAAACAAAAAATATTAATGATAATAGTAGTAATAAATAATTAAATAATAAAAAAGAAAAATACAACAGGTGGAGGCACCCAGAAATATGTTCACCTCAATTCGGTCCATGTAATGCCATGCAGTCCGTTCTTCAACATCCAACTCAAACTGTCTCCCAAGTGGGAGAGAAAAGGGTGCCAAGTTTTGTGAAACTGAAATAGTTTTTAAGGAAAAAAAACTCAATGCTTCAAATGGAATAATGTCCAATACACTCTTAGTCCACTGTGTCTTTGTTGGTGGTTTTTCAGAAACCCACTGCTGCAATATGCAGCGTCTGGCAGTAAATAACATTTTGAGCAGCTGAATCTAAGAAGAGCTCCAGGTGTTATATGAAAGAATCCCTAAAATACACACCAGTGGGTCAAGGTCCAGAGAGATTCCCATTAAGACATGCCATTAAGAATGCCTTAACAGTCAATAATACACTCAAAATATGTACCGTCTTCCCTTTTACACTTAACACAGGTCTTTGATGTATGTAAATTGAAAAGCTGCTGAATTTATTTATCTATCCTCTATCCTGTCAAAAGCCTTCTCAGCGTCGAGAGACACCACCAGTGATCCAACATGAACATTTTGTCCATGCTATACAACATTCAAAAAGCATTGCATATTATTACAGGAATTTCAGCCTAAAAAAAAAATAAGTCTGATCAGTGGAGATTACATGAGAAAAGGGGCTGTAGAAGAAGTACCCCTCACATTTGTTTTTTGTATTTTGTTGTGCCCAAAAATGATGGCGGTTTACGTCTGATTTTGGACTTGCGTCGCCTAAACCTTGCCCTCAGAGTGAGCAAATTCAAGATGCTGATGTTAAAATGCATTTCATCTCATATCTGAACCAAAGATTGGTTTGCGATTATCGATTTAAAGGATGCGTACCTTCACATCCAGTTCTGGCCCACTCAGACGTAGTTCTTGGAATTGGTCAGTCTGCTAGCCGGCCCCACTTGGGAGGTTCTCCTCAGACACGACCTGCTGACTCAGTCTCGGGGCATGATTTAGCATCCTCGACCGGATTTGTGGAAGTTATGGGTGTGGCCCCTGAGTGGAGTGCATTAATGTGTTCTGGTCTCTCGGCGGAGATTACCAACATTATTCTTAATTCTAGGGCTCCCTCCACGAGACACTTGTATGCCCTTAAGTAGAAGCTTTTTGCCTCCTGGTGTAGGCAACGCAATCTTGACCCAGTCCATTGCCCTGTAGGCTCAATACTGGAGTTTCTTCAGAGTCATTTTTCTAAGGGGGTGGCCCCTGCCACCTTTAAGGTTTATGTGGCAGCCATATCTGCTGAGCATGTACCCATGGGAGGTGTTTCTGTTGGACGTCAACCTCTGTGGTTTCCCATTTCTTGCAGGGGTGCATCTGAAGTTCTATGTCGACCGCACAGCTCAGTGGCGTGGATCTGACCAGTTGTTTGTATGTTTTAGTGATAAAAACAAAGGGACTGCCATCACCAAACAGAGAATGTCTCATTGGATAGTGGAGGCTATCTCTATGGCCTATGAGGTGCGTGGTTTGACTTCGCCTCTAGGGGTGTGTGCTCATTCAACAAGAGCAATGGCTTCTTCTCAGGCTCTCTTTAAGGGCTCTTCCTTGGAAGATATTTGTGCTGCGGCAGGATGGTCCTCTCCTAGCACTTTCATCAAGTTCTACAGTCTGGATGTAAGGACAGCTCCTGGCTCCCAGGTTTTGTTCGCTTGAGCAGATGCTTTCCTTGGTCTTCCAGCTATCATCAGGTACATGAAGGTGTTATGGTATATTGTTCCCATAGTAATGATGTCATCGCAGCATTGAGTGAACCTATGAAAGGGAACATCTCGGTTACGTACGTAACCTTGGTTCCCTGAATAGGGAACGAGATGCCGTGATGCTGGCCGTTCCTGTACCTTCGATAGCACTTCCTATGTAATGTGGAAATCTGATGAATTTGCACATACCATGCTGCTATGAGCATATGTGACGTATTCTTGGGGCGGTGCTAAGTGCTATTGGCCAATGAGTTGGCATGAAGGTATAAGGCCTTCAGACATTCGTCACACCAAAGGTGTTTCCCATAGCAATGATGTCATCGCAGCATCTCATTCCCTATTCAGGGAACCAAGGTTACATATGTAACCGAGATGTTTTCTGTGAACGTGTGAGACTTCCGGTTCATTAGCCGCCATAGGGAAATAACGAGAAGAATAATAAAGTGCAGTAAATGGTAAAACTGTTTGCACTACAAGCCAGTGTGTTCATAATTAAGATAATACATTTAAATAGTACGGTAAGACACACCAATTTGCAATATCAAGCAAAACAAGCAGTTTTTTACATCTAAAAATAACTGGAAGCATGGCACCACTGGAAGGATGACACCAGAAGCCAGACACATTAAATTAACAAATGGCAGCAACCGCTCTTACGGGAAAAATTAGGTGGATAGTGTAGCTTCATTTTTATTTGTGCATTTTAATATTTATGCGTGCATAATACAAAAAGAACAATGATACGTAAAAATAATATTCTGATGATAAGTAAAAATGATAATATACAATGAAATATAAAGGAAATATAAAAAACCTTTATATTTCCTTTGTATTTCGTTGCATTTACAATATTTTGAGCAGCAGGTGCTGCCAGAATGTGGTGTTTCAGGCACTTCGAAACAGTAAATCCTTTTGTGAAACATTGGTTCAGTTGATTAAGAGCTTCAAAAATATTTGTTTTCCTCTAATTTGCTTGGAAGTGTGCCTGAATGAAACAACGAAAGAGAAGTTTTCACAGGTTTCTCAGAGGTTATGTAAAGTACTTAAGATTGTATTGTCTTCTTGTATGAGGAGGTTTGAGGGACAAAAGCCCTATCTGAATTGTGAAAAACTGAACCCATTACTTTATATTGTAGACATACCATGTAAACATGATTCAAACAAAATAAAGCTGTCTATAGCATTTTATGGATTATAATGATTTTTAAAAATCTGAAATCTTATCAAACTAAAGACCAGGGTTTTGTATAGTAAAGGCAAACTAGCCTTATCTTCCACACACAAATATAACACGTATAACCAATGGACAGAGTGCTGATTACAAACAAACAAAGAAACAAAAATTAATACTAAAAAAAAAGAATAAACCAACCTAATATATAAAATGTGTCAGCAGTATGTAACAAGCATTACTTTTATTTGTATCAGTAACGAAAAGCAGTTTACCGTATTATGTTTTCTAGAAAATAATGTAAAAAATGTAAGTGATGTTGCAGAAAAGCACACAAGTTCGTAACACTCTTACTTTAAAGAACTTGTTTGACCAGTTTATTGTCGTTAATTTTATCTTAAGTGGTGTTAAAGAAACCTTTTTAGTATCACTGTCTTGCAACGGCTTGCCAAGGTTGAATACGTGACTAGTTAATGTCAAAGACTTATTGGGAAAGCAGTTCTTTTACTGCAAGTATAGCATGATAAATTGACTGAAATTTCAACACAGCAACAACAAACGCTACTTCTAATCCAAAACAATCAATGACATCATAACATACAATGAGAGAGTTGAAATCATGATGCTTCTCAAGGAAATAGTCAGAAGACTTAAAGCCTTCATGAGGTCAAACAACGGAGAATTCATCATGTTTGCACGTAAAACATCAGCTCTGGACAATGAAGATAAAAACGTTCCTCAGCTATGAGCTCACTGGATCTGATGGGATGGACCTCCATCACGTCTCAGATTGATCAGCTGCTGTAAATAATATAAAAGCAAGAGAGAGCACCTACAGATACATCAGTGAGATACATCACACACTCATCTACATCATGACCTTCACCATCTTCTCCATCACCTGCCTTGCCCTGGTGGCCTCTGCTCTGGGTAAGTGTCTCCTTTAATTTGCAAGAATAATGATGGACAATAGAGAAAATGCAAAACCTAAATTAAGAGTCCCCTGCCTCATGAATAATGTGTTACATTCTGTAATAACAGGTTGTGGAGTACCTGCGATTAAACCACAGACGATCGGCAGCAGGATTGTGAACGGACAGAATGCAATCTCTGGTTCTTGGCCCTGGCAGGTCTCTCTTCAGGTAACTCATCTGTTTTTCAAACACACATTTGTCTGCTTTGTTTAAAGAGTAAATTTCATGTTTTCAATGCTTTTACCTTTTGAACAGCACCCCAATGGTTTCCACTTCTGCGGAGGATCCCTGATCAACGAGAACTGGGTTCTCACTGCTGCCCAATGCGCTGTCATGTAAGATTCTTTAATCTGACAAACATCACATACATTAATGGTTCATAAATACTCTGTCTGGTTTATTTCTGTCTTTTATCTATTCATTTTATTTTTATCTCTCTTTAGGGTGGGCTCTCACCGTGTCATTCTTGGAGAACATAATCGTGGCTCCAATGATGAACCCATCCAGATCCAAATAGTTTCCAAGGTAACAATGTTTTATGATCTCAGTGGATCAGAGATATTGAAATTGAAAAAAAGAGACCAATTGATATTGATTTTGTTCTGGCCAATATTAATTACATACGGAATACAGCCAGAAATAATTTTTAATTGATGTTTTATTACTGTGTTTTTAAAACATAATAATAACCAAGTCATCATTACACTACAAAAACATATTCATTATAAATATTTTAGTAGTAGGAGTATGTCCTGTAATTTAAGAAAAGGTGTGATCTAAAAGGTTGCAAAATGATTTTAATCTTTGTTCTAGATTTTATTATTGTTATTGTTTAATTGGAATTCACATATTTCTCATTTGTGATTGAACAAACATCATTTAAAAGGTTAAACAGTTGTGTTTTTTTTAACAAGTGAACTCAATATTACAGTTGAAAAGTGTGCAAATTGGTAAAAATATCAGTCAACATGTCTTTTTCTAATTGAAGTTTTGAGGTATAAAATGTATGCTATTGTATTCCTAAAACCTGCCAAAACAAACTAATATTTAACAGCAAAATAAACACATTTTTTACAAATATAAAATTTAGTACAGTAAAGAAAACATCCGAACCACATTCTAAAAATACAGGTTGTAAGTAAATGCTTACGTCTTTATTTACCTTCTAAAAAGTCAGCTCTCACTACTAACTGATCATCCGTCTTGTATGTATATGCAGGTCATCACCCATCCGCTCTACAACAGGGCAACCTTCAACAATGACATTGCTCTGCTGAAACTATCGTCTCCAGTCACATTTACTCCCCGTATCTCTCCTGTATGTCTGGCTCCATCAAACACCAACATCGTGCCTGGAACCCGCTGCTTCACCACTGGCTGGGGCCAGACTGCCAGCACAAGTCAGTCAGCTGTGAAACAAAAAGAGAATAAAAACACATCTGTTTATTGTGCAATGCAATGTGTCATGATTTCTTCTCTTTTTTAGCGAGTCCTGAGATTCTGCAGCAAACAGTTTGGATCGACATGACTATTTCTTCCAACTAGATCATCAGTCTGAATATTTACTTTCTGTCTTTGATTCCCTGTTGGTGGTCTTTTTGTTTATGGGTTTGGGTCAGTCAATGACTTCATGCTGAAATCTGTGACTTCATACTGTTTTCCTGTTTCAGCTGTACAGATAATGAAAACGTTTCAATAAATGAGATGAGTAAAATAATAGCAATGGAGAATGTTGTAGAGTGTAATTAATGACATGTAATATCAGACGGGTAATATCAGACAAGTCCTCTGCTCAATCTGACTTGAGTTGCAGCCTGGAATTAAACCAGACCATGCTGGTTTCGTCTGGCCAGACAAGACTTGTCCCCCTAGCCTTGTTTCTCCCAAGGTTTACTTTGCTCCATTTCTGTCACCGACGGAGTTTTAGTTTCTTTTTTTCCTTTATTTGCAAGAAGAGCAACAACAATAAAAAACATACATTAACAGTCATCTTCAGAGGCATCGTAGTAAAACAATCATACTGTCACAGTCGAAAGCAAAGCAATTGCCAGGAAAAAACAAAAAATATGAATGATAATAGTAGTAATAAATAATTAAATAATAAAAAAGAAAAATACAAAAAGTGGAGGCACCCAGAAATATGTTCACCTCAATTCGGTCCATGTAATGCCATGCAGTCCATTCTTCAAAATCCAACTCGAACTGTCTCCCAAGTGGGAGAGAAAAGGGTGCCAAGTTTTGTAAAACTGAAATAGCTTGTTTTTAAGGAAAAAAACTCAAGGCTTCAAATGGAATAATGTCCAATTCACTCTTAGTCCACTGTGTCTTTGTTGGTGGTTTTTCAGAAATCCACTGCTGCAATATCCAGCGTCTGGCAGTAAATAACATTTTGAGCAGCTGGATCTAAGAAGAGCTCCAGGTGTTATATGAAAGAATCCCTAAAATACACACCAGTGGGTCAAGGTCCAGAGAGATTCCCATTAAGACATGCCATTAAGAATGCCTTAACAGTCAATAATACACTGAAAATATGTACCGTCTTCCATTTTACACTTAACACAGGTCTTTGAAAATGTAAATTGAAAAGTTGCCGAATTTATTAAAGATTTGAATAATTCTATCTTTGGAAAACTCAAGAGCTCGATCACTGGAGCAAATACATGACAGAGGCTTGCGGTTACGTATAGAGCAGCATTACCCATCTTATAAGATTGTTAGCAAGGTTAAATTTGCCTAAAACCCAGAAAAGATAGGGCCACTCTATCCTGTCAAAAGCCTTCTCAGCGTCGAGAGACACCACCAGTGATCCAACATGAACATTTTGTCCATGCTATGCAACATTCAAAAAGCATTGAATATTATTTTAGGAATTTCAGCCTGGAAAAAAAAAAGTATCATCAGTAGAGATTATATGAGGAATTACAGCTTCTGACCTTTTAGACAAAACATTAGCAATCACCTTCCTGTCTAAGTTTAATAAAGACATTGTTCGGTAGGATAAACATTCTTCTGCTTTTTTTTATTTTATTTTTTTAGAATGAATTAGCCTCCAACATTGAATGTGGCAAGCTGCCTGTGTCAAAAGAGTGAGACAGCATTCTAAGTAAAGGAGGGACTAGAAGATCTTCAAATTCTTTATAGAACTCTGAAGTAAGCCCATTGGGCTTATTTACATAAGTAATTTACGTTATATAGTAATATAAGTTAATTTACATTAACTTCTTCTTCAGTCACATGCAGGCTTGTTAAGCAACTCTTTCTTTTCATCTGAGATTCTGGGTATGTTCAGGCCACTCAAACTCAACTAAAGAGTATACCTCTGACCTGTACAGCTTCTCATAGAACAACTGGAAAATCATATTAATCTCCTTATTACTGTATACTTTCTGTCCGGATGAGTTTTCGAATTTTGGTTCCTTGCCACAGTAACCTTTGACACTATTTAAAGAGAACTGAACTGAGCTGGATGGTGACATCTATTTTACTGTTTACTATTGTCTTCCTGCATTACCAACACACTATGTTCCTGTTTAACATTGTATAGCTGCTTTGGCACAAACTGTATTGTTTAAAGTGCTATATTAATAACGTTGATTTGACTTGACATGAACTTGAAATAATTAACTTGTAATAGGGATAAGTTGCCATAATCCAAATAAAACAATGCAGAAAAATGCCAAAATAGATCCAGAAAGATCCAAGGTGAAGAAAAAGAAGATATAAATCAATCCTCTATCCATGGTGCTGAAATTTTTGGGGTGTACATACAGTTTTATACTTGTACATAACATTTACAAACTGATACCGCTTATAAAGCAATTTCATGGCATATGAAAGTCACATCATGACACGCTGAAAACCTTCCTTTAAAAGCCAATAAAGAAGCTCAATCTGCTTAGTCAGTACATTTTTGCTAAAGCCAAGTACAAAACATTCTCTCATGCAGTGCTGAATAATTCTGATTGCTTCAGATTTGCACTTGACTGAATGATTTACGATGCCTCTTTCTGATGACTGTCTATTAGCCAACTTAAACTTAGTGACTTGGTTACTAGGTGAAACTGTCATTTGTCAGATGCACAAGCTTGTAAGAGATTTTAAGAAAAGTATTTTGGAGTTTTACTGAAAAAATAACCTATGACATTATTAAACAGAAAATAAAATAAGCTATTTATTATGAAAGCAAAAAATTAAATATAATAGGTATTATAATGCTGTTAACCAAAAACATTAAAAATCTTTTAAATTTGTTAACTGAAATAAATTAAATATAAATATTAGATGAAAACCTTGTTTAAAAAAATGTTTCCTTGCAACTAACTAAAATAAGTTGAAGTTAAAGTACTAAAATTAAGACTAAAACTGATATAAAAATAAACTTAAGCTAAACAGAAATGTTTAAAAATAATAATAAAATGAAAACAAAACATGCAATTACTAAAACAAATTAGAAAATGTACATTTTATGTACATTTAAAAAATAATAGCTAATTCAAAATATTGAAAAGTAATAATAGTATACAAATAACACAACATTAACACTATTGCACCTAAACGTGAATGCCCCTAAATGTGCACTAAAAATAAGACACTTTTTTTTAAAACAATCAAATGAAAAAAAAAAAAAAACCTTTGTTATTCTTTGTTATATCCAGAAAAAGGCATCAAACTATTGCCATTGTTCTGTAATAGTGCACACAATGGTAATTGATAATGGAAAAATTCTTTCTGCCCCAAAACAATGGCGTTAACAAGAAGGAAATGTCAACCATAAAACGAACTTAGCCTGAGAACAATAACCTTTTGCCTGTTCCTGGTATTCAGGATTATGATTTACTTACAGTGCAACAGTCTGGCAGATCCGGGTCTAGGCGAGTTGTGTAGACCTTTGTCCATTTTTGGTGATGCATGTTTTGGTGATTCATGACCTGGCTGTGACGTCACATTACTGGTTTCCTGTTTCAGTTGAGCAAATAATGGGGGAAAAAAGCATGACTAAAATATAAATGACAAATCTACAAGAATAATGTCATGAGTGTACACTGAAGTGAACTGAAATATACTTGTAGAAATAAATCTTATGCCCACTTTGCTCCTGATTAACCACTAGAGGTCGGTAATAATCTATTTAGAAACTGAACCTTGACTATGATAAACATGAGACCAGGCTTGAATATGGCAGGCAGGGGTTTGCAGGGCCCCCGTGCAGGTTTTTACCAGTGGGCCTTGTTTGAAATTGTTTCATTTGTATGTTCGTTCTATTTATTTATTTGTGCTATTTACACAATGTTTAAGTTTTTTCAAGTTTGTAGGTGTCCAGGTACAGAAACCGAATAATCAAATGTAAAATAGCACTGCATAGTCTTCACTGTAAAAAATTAAATATACAGTCAAACCAAAAATTATTCAGACTCCTTCAACATGTCTCACATTATTTGCTATAGTTTAGAACATTGTATTAAAATATGACAAGAACTCGGAGTTAAACTATCAGAACACATTCAGCTTGATAATGTCAGATAACTTTGATAGAAAGGTATGTAATGGATTACAATCAACCAAAAATTCAGACAACTGTTAGTATGACAATATTTACACAACTATCAATACTTTGTTGACCAATTACCAAGAATTGCTTCATTTTGTTCAGTCTTTGGTGTAAAAAGGTCACATTAGCAATTAAAGAAAAAACG
>NW_015634026.1:1844986-1853155 GCF_001515625.1 Sinocyclocheilus rhinocerous | reverse complement strand
TCTAGACTGGACTATTGTAATGCACTGCTAGGTGGTTGTCCTGCATCTTCAATAAACAAGCTACAGATAGTCCAAAATGCAGCGGCTAGAGTCCTTACCAGGTCAAGAAAATATGATCATATTACCCCAATTTTACAGTCTCTGCACTGGCTACCCTTCCTGCAATCGCCGTCCAAAGCCACGCCCCCGAATGCATTTATGCTCACAGACCAGAGACAACATTACTACAATAGGCTACATCAGGTTCCCAATTCCAGCCCATGTTCCGAAGTGAAGTAAACTTCAACGGATTTCCCCTGCTCAGGGAGTAGGGAGCAATGAACTCTGTGTAGGGATCATATCGATCGGAACACAGTTCATGCACGTAGCTCACTTCTGACGAGCTGGCGCGAGGACTGGATTAACTGCTGGGCTACATCATGTGTCATTCACTGGTGAGAAATCTTTGAAAGTACTACAATACCAGGAAGGAAGATCGGGTTGTTGATGTTTGTCTGCCATTCTCGCTCTGTCTGCACAGCGTGCGTGAACGCGCTGATGAGTATCCTGTCTGCGCGAACTGGGTGCGCAGAGGTATGCTAATACATAGGTTGACAGGCAGGTAGGAAAGCATATTAAAACGCTCGGACCGAACGTTTTGATTGGACGGACATTTCTTGGCCCTACACCTTCCACAGAATATATAAATACAGATAAATACATTTAGACCACTTAACTTAATGATTGCTATCAGTATGTGAAGAGACTTTCAACCAGCATAACAAAAAATGTTTCTGAAGACAATCACCTATTGCACCTTTAAGATTACAGCAGCTAGTAAATTATGCTCGGTCACTTTAAGAGACAATGCATCCATTACAATATCAGGTGCAGGAGGACGCGAAGGAGAGCTCGGTTCGGTGTTGCTGTCTGTGAGACAGTAAATATAAATTAGTAAATTAGAACACGGCGTGCGAGTTCTAATTTGCGTTTTTCTGCGTCTTGTGTTTGAATGCTTTAAACTCTTTTGAATGTTTAAATTGGCAAGGCTTAAAAACACTGCAAATGATAAGCTTTCGTGACGATGCGCAGCAGTGGCCCGTCAACTTTCCTGAGCGTATTTTTAGGCTGGCCTCAGCCAGTCGGTTGAAATCGCTGGAGGGCCCCACCTCAGCCGTGGGCCCTATAATCGTCACCACCTTTCACCCCACTAGAGACGGCCCTGGTCTCACACCTGATGGCAGTTGTGAGACCAGAATCTTCTTCAAACATCAGGTCTATGGTCATTTATATGCATGCCATATTAAAGAGAATAAATACTCAAATACTGAATACAGTTTATTATTATTATCTTCTATATACATATAAGACCGTTTTATTCAGAGTCCCCATAAAACATAAAAACCAATGCGCGCTGTCTGTCTGTGTGTGTGTGTGTGTGTGTGTGTACACTCAGGGCCGCTGCTGGCCAAATGGGTGCCCTAAGCACAATAGCATTGTTGTGGCCCCTTCTTCTTCAAAAAAAAAAACCTTCAATAAAGGGTCAAAATAGAACTTTAATAAAATAAAAAAGTAAATAAATAAATAGTAAATAAATTGGATTATTTATAAATTACATTTGTAGCTCTAGACAGTTGCCTTTGGCTATAATTTTATTAATATCGTTGTCTGATTGATTTTATAGTCTCAAGCATTCAGAAATCACACAAAATAAAATTAAGCAGTTTTACTACGATAAAACCATGGTTAATTTTGGTAAGGGTTGTGATGTCCACATGTTTTTGTTGATGAAATTAAGTGAATATTTGAATTAAATGTTTTGTGAATACAGTAAACGAGGATTTGATCGTCCTGTAAGTGTAACAACAGTAGATTATTATCAGGCCTTTGGTGCCCTTTGCAGGCATTTGTAAAAACGCAAATTGTTTATTTTGTATTACATTATGTATTTAACAGTGTTATTCAATGAAACCATGATTATTATTAATTAATCAGTCTTTATTGCCTCATATTTTTTATATAATACATTTTAAGTCATGAAAACTAGAATATTAAGCCAGATGCGTTGTTGGTGGTGGTGAAATTATTAATATATAGCCTACGTATGCCTTTGGCCAGGCACGTTGTTCTGACTTAATGTAGCTTACTAAGGCAGAATACTTTTGGTCATGAGGTTGCAGGTTCGCACACTTGCAAAATTATACATATACATAAACACACACACATGTACTGTATGTGTGTGTGTGCGTGTGTGTGTGTGTGTGTGTGTCTGTGTGTGATATCCAAGGTTGCATTTAGTTTGAAATTTGGATTATTTTATAAATGCAGTGAGCCCCGATAAATGCAATTTCTAATATTTCTAAAGTGTTTCTTTATAATGAACATCACTTTACCCGCTCTATAACGCAGTGAAAGAGCTCCTGTATTGAACAATCGATTCTCGAGCCATCGATATCAACCTATTCAGCACCACCGCCATGGACAGTACCTGCTAACGTCGCACGTAAGAAGGTTTACCTTAAGCAACATCCTAAGGTATAGTTCGGGGAACACGCCTAGAACAGGTATACCTTTAGTTAAGATATACCTTTAGAGTCTTCGTAGCGAGCTAAGAGACAACGGTATCGGGAAACGCAGCCCAGGTTTGATCTACAGGGATCTACATGTTTACTTCAATTAAACAAATACAATTTTTTACTAATTTGAGGGACTCTTGCACATTTGTTTACGAAATGTAAACTTCCACCTAATGGTGGCTAGTATTCTTTAGAGGAAAATTTATGGAGTTACTACCTGCTTTTTATAGAAAATAGAACTGAAAGACATGCCAAATTATAAGGGATTCCGTTAGCAGAGCTATATGTGGGCTAAAAAGGGGGTTTCACCTGACACTTCAGCCTCACACACGTTCACAACAGTTAGTTGATCTTCATTCCCAGACCTTTTCTTATCTGTGATGAAAAGATAATATACTCTAAGGGTGTAATCACTTTTTACATCTAAAGAAATACATCAAATGTGTATAATATAAAATGTGACTGTCAATCGCAGGTATATACATCTCAGTTCCCTGCTAAATAATGATATGCAGAATTTTCTATAATTGCACAGAGATTTGTGGGAGTAGACCTAAGGTATGTAAACTTAGTCATCTATGTACATATGTCTAAAATAACTGTTGTAAATGTGGCGTTTGTGTGTTCACATCAGAGGCGTATAGCAATGGGGCAGGCAAGGCAGGCAAATGCTTGGGGCCCCGCATTTTAAGGGGGCCCCCGATGGCCGACCGTTTAAACCAACGGGAATGTTAATATTAATAGCTATAACACGCAGCGACATCAATCCATCCTACAGGATCGGCAACTTCATCCTTGCAACACCGACTCAGAAAACAGTATTTATTAGTACATAATTCAAATATCTCCTTCCTCTTTCCCCCGACACATTTACGGTAATTACTTTTGCCGATGCTTTGCGGCAAGCTTAAGACTATTGCGTGCATTTGAACGCAGATCTCTTCAGCTGTGCTGACGGCATTACATGCTGCTGCTGCTGCTGCTGCTGGACACTAAACACCGTCGAGCCGCTCTTGACAGTCGCGGTAGCATGGTCTGATTAGGGTTTCCTGCACGTCATAAGTCATTCCTTCTTGTCTAAAATATAAAAATAAGGAGACGAGAGCGCCCTCCGGCTTCGAGTATGAATTAAACATACACTGAATGAGAGTGTTAAGCGCTCCAGATATTCACTTCTCCTCATTTTGGATACGAATAAAACGTCAGGTCATGCATAAACTATCGATACTGTCTCTTTGAATTTAAATTTAGAAACCTCTATGTGAACACACCTGCCCGAATAAAGTGCGGGGGACGAAATTGCATTTCTTTAAAATTAAATATTAAAAATGCAGCTAACGTACACCGCAATATAAACAAAAGTGCCTGTTCTCTTTCGTTCTTATTGCGGTATTGGGAAAAGTTTAAAAGGCGTCGAGTCTTGTCTTTATGCTATCTACGTGTATATGACTAAAAAACTATTAGGCTACTTTGAACTTTTTTTATTACAGTATTTATTTTAAAAACGTAGAGTGCCTTAAAAATAATTATCACAACCCTGATAAAACAGGCTTATACTGATTTTCTCATCCTCCGATTTATAGGCTACTTATCAATCCTGTTTTTATCATCATTATAATTTAAAAAATGAATAAATTCAGAACAGGATTATAATATAATTCTATTTTAAATAAGACAGAAATATATTTTCCACAAGAACAACAGTAGTGTTTACAACAGCAAAACCACCATACCCTGTAAACTCAATAATAATAATAGGCCTAATTTAATTCCGTTTCTATTTTCAGAGTGATTAAGAGGTGCAAAGAAATATTTATTTAACTTTTAAACTTAAAATGGTCTTTTCTGTTCTGTTTCTTTTTCAAAACTGCGTCACGGCATTTGCTGCTATCAATACAGAAGCATCCGTTTCGATACATGTCTCAGCAAGGAGCACAGCCCTATTAAAAGCCGTGCTCCATGTGCCCCTTTTTGAGCACCTGCCCCTCCAAAGGTTTCTGCACGGCCCTGAAGCATAGGCACCAATTTATGTTTCTGCCCGCACTCTATTCCACTCCAAACCAAATATAAAACATTTTATTTATCATTGTTTCCATGAGCAAATGATAACGGGCTAGGGCTGCGTTTCTCGATAACGACTGATCTTATGACTTAAGAGCGTTTTCTACGAGTCATTTTACGATAATTATATCACTAGGTAACAAAGATACATTAACAACAACAACTAAAAAATCTTTTAGAAGGGCCTCACTGATTAATTTTGCCTGGGGCCCCCACTTCATGTAGGTATGCCTCTGGTTCACATGATGTAAATTTTGGGTGAACGTGGAGGGAAATACCTCGAGTCAAACCACAACTCTGGGAGCCACTGCTGTACCTTCAGTGAGCATCTCTTCTGAAGCAGTTAGGTGTGGTGAGTGCTGGCGTTTCTGAGGAACAAGAAACTTAACACTAAAGCTATGTAGTAGGTGGGATGGGGGTGTTTCACGCTAAAAAGAGAGTTATTTCAAAACAAAATCTATTTTCTCCAGACAAAAAAAAAATCCACGTTCTCAACCTCAAAGAGCTCAGAGCTTCAGAGCTGTATAGACAGAGCTGTATTGTTTCACACAATTTAGAGTCAGACCTCAAAGATGGGCAGTAAATGTCATGACACAATGGAACTGGTTTTGAGACGTCGTGCTTTTCACCTTACTAAAGGTTAGACGTAGATGTGATGTGTGTGGTCAGTGAAACATGTGTCAGTGGCCAGCATTACTCACCCTAGGGGCTACTCATCCCACTTGTGTACATTGGGGCAGCCCCCCCTAAACCCATACCGACCCCAATAGCCTGCTATGGAATTATGGTAGAAAACTGTTTAAGACTCTGGGCTAAAAAGGCAGGTTTAGTCTAAGCTGATAATTATCATGTTGTGGCCGATAACCAGTATAAATGTTGCTTAATATTGATTAAACAGTATTTGTTATTTATTTTATCTAAATAAATAAACATATAAAACCACACAAAAAAAACGTGTTTTAAATGGTCAAAGTGAATCTGGCAACAGTATGAATATTTTAAACACATAAAGTATTAGTGATTTTAAAGACCAACTGTAAGTGAACTTTGATGACAATAATCTAAATGGAAAAATTGGGGAATTGAGCATGATGATG
Organism: Sinocyclocheilus rhinocerous; assembly: GCF_001515625.1. NCBI lineage: Eukaryota > Metazoa > Chordata > Actinopteri > Cypriniformes > Cyprinidae > Sinocyclocheilus > Sinocyclocheilus rhinocerous. The sequence continues at coordinate 1,847,442 of NW_015634026.1, read as the reverse complement.
AGTTCTAAATATTCTATATCAGCCAACACAAACAAACAAATGAATAAAAATTAAAAAAAACCCTATAGGTGTAATATGCATCCCTAATAGAAACATACAAATTAATATTTTTTTTTATTGGTTGTAAAAACTGAAACAAATATTGTGTGTGTGTGTGTGTGTGTATATATATATATATATATCAGTGCCGTGAAAAAGTTTTTGCCCCTTCCTGTTTTTTTATTTTTTTGCATATTTGTTACACTTAAAAGTTTCAGATCATCAAACCAATTTTAATATTATACAAAGATAATGCAAGTAAATACAAAATGCAATTTTTAAATGATGATTTCATTTATTAAAGCTGCAGTCCATAAGTTTTGCCTCTTTGTCGTCATCTCTGTTTGAAAACCTGTAATTGCAGCTGTTTGCGGAATTATCTTCCTTGCATGGGTTGTGCGCCGGCACGGCTCCAGCGCGGATTAATCTAATGTTTTGAGGAGTATGTGTGGCAGTCAGTCTCCGCACCGGTGTGGATATTCACTGTACTTAAGAATCACAGATTCTAGCCTACGTCTTGGAATATATGACCCAAATAAGAATGTTCACCGTATATTGTCATCTGAACAAGTAAGTAACAAGTCTGCATGTTTGTTCTGACCAACTGAGGAAAAAATCATTACAATAAATCGCGCTACCAATGGTGATTAAATCTAAATTAGCTCATATCACATCGAACCATGCAAATTATTATTATTGTTATACTTTATTCTTGTAACGAATCAGTCCACTGAAGGCGAGTTGAAGTGAGAACATTACGTGACTATGTGAATATAGTGTATATAAGCGAGTAGATTTCAATTTCTGTACAGTCTAATCTCTAATTGTCACACCACTCGAATTTCATATTAAGAAATTATTTTAACCCAAAAAGCAAATTATGCTCCCTTCGAAATGGTTGTCTTTAAAATACAAAGCTTGTGTAATCCCAGGCTATCTGTAATCATAAACACATTTAAAACAGCAATATAATCTAATTTCATTCACATGTGTATTCATAAACACATAATCCTTTCTGGATTACAATCCGCCATCAATAGCCACACGCAGGCCTGATTACTGCCAGACCTGTTGAATCAAGAAATCACTTAAATAGAACCTGTCTGACAAAGTGAAGCATGCTTAAAGAGCAACACATCATGCCGCGATCTAAAGAAATTCAAGAACAGATGAGAAACAAAATAGTTGACATGTATCAGTCTGGAAAGGGTTATGAAGCCATTTCTAAGGCTTTGGGACTCCAGCGAACCACGGTCAGAGCCATTATCCACAAATGGAGAAAGCTTGGAACAGTGGTGAACCTTCCCAGGAGTGGCCGGCCTACCAAAATTACTCCAAGAGCGCAACGACGACTCATCCAGGAGGTCATAAAAGAACCCAGAACAACATCTAAAGAACTGCAGGCCTCACTTGCCTCAATTAAGGTCAGTGTTCATGATTCAACAATAAGAAAGAGACTGGGCAAAAACGGCATCCATGGGAGAGTTCCAAGGCAAAAGCCATTGCTGACCAAAAAGAACACAAAGGCTTGTCTCACATTTGCCAAAAAATATCTTGTTTATCCCCAAGACTTTTGGGCAAATATTCTGTGGACTGATGAGACAAAAGTTTAACTTTTTGGAAGGTGTGTGTCCCGTTACATTTGGCGTAAAACCAACACAGCATTTCATAAAAAGAATATCATACCAACAGTCAAACATGGTGGTGGTAGTGTGATGGTCTGGGGCTGCTTTGCAGCTTCAGGACCTGGATGACTTGCCATAATTGATGGAAGCATGAATTCTGCTCTCTATCATAAAATCCTGAAGGAGAATGTCCGGCCGTCAGTTTGTGACCTCAAGCTCAAGCGCACTTGGTTTATGCAGCAGGACAATGATCCAAAACACACCAGCAAGTCCACCCTTGAATGGCTCAAGAAAAACAAAATTAAGGTTTTGGAATGGCCAAGTCCAAGTCCAGACTTAAATCCGATTGAGATGCTGTGGCATGACCTTAAACAGTCCATTCATGCTCAAAAACCCTCCAATGTGGCTGAATTAAAATAATTCTGCAAAGAAGAGTGGGCCAAAATTCCTCCCACAGCGCTGTAACAGACTCATTGCCAGTTATCGCAAACACTTGATTGCAGTTGTTGCTGCAAAGGGTGGCACAACCAGTTACTAGGTTTAGGGGGCAATTAATTTTTCACGTAGGGCAAGGCAGGTTTGGACAGCTTTTTTCACTTAATAAATTAAATCATTATTTCAAAACTGCATTTTGTATTTTCTCAGGTTACCTTTGTGTAATATTAAAATTAGTTTGATGATCTGAATCTTTTAAGTGTGACAAATATGAAAAACAGTAAGGGGGCAAAACCTTTTTCACACCACTGTAGCTAAAACTGTAAATTCTACTCCTTGTTACAAGTATGGTAGAAC
>NW_015634026.1:1844629-1844937 GCF_001515625.1 Sinocyclocheilus rhinocerous | reverse complement strand
GGGTATGTTTGTAGCAATATCCAGCAATACACTGTATGGGTCAAAATTATCGAGTTTTCTTTTATGTCAAAAATCATTAGGATATTAAGTAAAGATCATGTTCCATGAATATATTTTGTAAATTTCTTACCGTAAATATATCAAATCTTAATGTTTGGTTAGTAATAAACTAGGGCTGTCAATCGATTAAAATTTTTTATCTAATTAATCACACCCATTTTCTGTGATTAAATCACACACTTCATGAAATTAAGCATAGACCATTTATCTTGTTTCAAATGTTTATTTTGTCATCATTTGCTATATCC
>NW_015634026.1:1839449-1844616 GCF_001515625.1 Sinocyclocheilus rhinocerous | reverse complement strand
AAATAGCTTTTTTACATTTTAGAGAAGCCAAGTTGCGATACCGAACAGGACCACATGGAAATGCCAAAAAAACCCTAAACCAACCGCCTGCTGACTGCATATATCTACTACAGCACATGGATCCATTCCGTATAACTAAACACGGCAATATAAACATGACAAATCAAAACATTATCGTGAATGTGTGTGGAAACAACGTGAATGTAGGATGTACGGAAATGTCTGTGCCTGTGCATAAAGACAATGTGCGATCATTCAGTGCCTTCATTTCCAGTAACGGACTGTAGAAAGTTCAGCTATGAACGAATGGTATGTGATTTATGACAGAATATAGGCTAGTCCCACAACTGATCGTTTATTTTTTCCTCACGTGTCTCTCCTTTGGTAATAACGATTCAAAACGGAAACGTTTCAAGTGATACGGGAAAAAGACACGGAATACTTCAGTGAACATCAGAAAAGCAGCATGCACATTTCTGGTTAAAAATGAAAGGCCATCAACTGACAACGGGAAGCATCAACATTCAAGACAGCAGGAAGAGCCAAAGCTAGTCCACAGTTTACTAAACGGTGGCAACTTCTTTAAGTTATTCTTGACTGTGTTGGATTGACTGCTTTGATGCGTTGCAATACGGTAGGGCATTGTTTTGATACCTACATCCGAATTTTTTTTTTTTATTTCATTTATATATATTTTTTTTTTTCTTGTTCAGCTCCAACCCTTATTAAAACTCACCTGCCTGTAGCTTCCTAGTAACCATTGAGACCTTGATTAGCTTGTTCAGGTGTGTTTGATTAGGGTTGAAGCAAAACTCTGCAGGGCTGTGGCTCTCCAGGACCGACGTTCGCCACCCCTGCTATAGAGCATCAATTGCATGAATGATTGAAATCAAACTTACCACTGGATTTATCAAAATGCTCAAACTTCAGCCTTCATGTGCTAGTCAAAAAACCTTAGAAGCATGACACATCCACTGTTCATGTTCCAATCAATTCCCATTGAAAAAAACCAAGAAAGTCCATCAACTGACAACGGGAAGCATCAACCTTCAAGACAGCAGGAAGAGCCAAAGCTAGTCCACAGTTTACTAAACGGTGGCAACTTCTTTAAGTTATTCTTGACTGTGTTGGATTGACTGCTTTGATGCATTGCAATACGGTAGGGCATTGTTTTGATACTTACATCCGAATTTTTTTTTTTTATTTCATTTATATATATTTTTTTTTTTCTTGTTCAGCTCCAACCCTTATTAAAACTCACCTGCCTGTAGCTTCCTAGTAACCATTGAGACCTTGATTAGCTTGTTCAGGTGTGTTTGATTAGGGTTGAAGCAAAACTCTGCAGGGCTGTGGCTCTCCAGGACCGACGTTCGCCACCCCTGCTATAGAGCATCAATTGCATGAATGATTGAAATCAAACTTACCACTGGATTTATCAAAATGCTCAAACTTCAGCCTTCATGTGCTAGTCAAAAAACCTTAGAAGCATGACACATCCACTGTTCATGTTCCAATCAATTCCCATTGAAAAAAACCAAGGTATGCCCAACCTTTTTCTCATTGAATATCCTGTTTCACTCAAAATAAGTAAAGAAAATGCTGTTTCATGTTGATATTAGCCTACAGTCACCCTATTTAGTAGGGCATTGTTTTGATACTTACATCCGAATTTTTTTTTTAAATTTCATTTATATATATATTTTTTTTTTTTCTTGTTCAGCTCCAACCCTTATTAAAACTCACCTGCCTGTAGCTTCCTAGTAACCATTGAGACCTTGATTAGCTTGTTCAGGTGTGTTTGATTAGGGTTGAAGCAAAACTCTGCAGGGCTGTGGCTCTCCAGGACCGACGTTCGCCACCCCTGCTATAGAGCATCAATTGCATGAATGATTGAAATCAAACTTACCACTGGATTTATCAAAATGCTCAAACTTCAGCCTTCATGTGCTAGTCAAAAAACCTTAGAAGCATGACACATCCACTGTTCATGTTCCAATCAATTCCCATTGAAAAAAACCAAGGTATGCCCAACATTTTTCTCATTGAATATCCTGTTTCACTCAAAATAAGTAAAAAAAAATGCTGTTTCATGTTGATATTAGCCTACAGTCACCCTATTTAAGTAATAAGCTATTGATGTGTGGTTTTGATAAAGGCTGTTTGAATAATGACTTAACTTTTAATAATAATATTAAATCCACTGGGGAAAAACACAGGAAATTGTAGGGGTAAATGCGGCACAAGCATAAAGAACATCAGACAAACAACTAAGGAAACACAGGACTTAAATATACAGAGAGTGTAATCATGGAGAACAGAAACAGGTGCAAGCTAATCCGAAATCATAGAAACAAACGAAACAAACCAGAACCAAGGAAAACAAGACCATGAACCTGACACAGATCTATCTATCAAATCAATTTAAACCAAGTACCAACATGTCAGCTAAGTTCAGGAGACAACTGATCATGTTTGTTGATAAACTGATAAGCCTCAAAAACAGAAAAAAATGGACTGACATTCAGTCATGTTCTAGTTTATAGTTCCTCATGCAAAAAAATAATAATAATAACTTATAGATACTAATGTTATATTAATAGCGCAGTCCCCGTTTCAGATATATGGCATTTCACTTGCAAACTCGACAGGAACTGCATGCACTGCTCATCACATCCTTTGACCTGAAGATGAGGCCACACAGACAACCTCAAAATACAGTGTGTAAAAAGAAAGGTTCAATTCAGCGTGAAATGGAAAAATCGCATTTTAGTCGTCACAGTTCCCGTACGCCGGTATTGCTGACAAGTAATCAAGCTGGTCTCCATCGGCTTCTTCATCTCGCTGTTGCAAACCCACAAGTTACAGCGAATTTCACGATAAACCACGACTGGAGAGTTCCCCGTTCAAGATTCATTCATGACACATTCAGTGCTCACTATCTGTTTCTTGTTTTCTCCTTCTCTGTCTCTCTCTCTTTCTCACTCTACGTTTCTCTCAACCACAACTCTTGACATTCGTTGCTCTTCTGACTAGCCCGTGTTTACGGAGATCAGTCTGGTGTCAGGTTGTGGTAACTGGGAACTACTTGTCATTCATGCATTTTGTGTAAGTCCTAGTCATTTTGATAGTTATTCTTGTTCAAAGTAAACTATTATATACTTTAATTCAGTTTTGCCCCAGTCATACTAACTTGCCTAATTAGGACTCGATTTTTATATTTTGTGCAAGTAAAACATGCAACTAAAGAGCATTAACTAATCATATGCACTTTGACTAGGCTTGACATACAAATGAAAATAATTTAGGCCAATAATAATTTGAAGACCATTCACTGCTGCATTTAAAAGCTGAATGTCTTCACATATCTGCGCAGGAAGCTTGTCACACTGAAAGGGAGTGTACGTAAAGGTTTCTGAGAACTGATGACCCACGGCAGACTTGTTGTAGTTAGGTTTCATTAGGACCCTTGCAAGGGTGGTCTACACATTTTAAACACATGTATGTGGTGGGCATGACTCAGACTTAGAAGATGACAATTTGATTGGTTTCTTTGATTGATCCCTTATATGGTTCTTACAAACTGCAATGTTTTGATACTGTTGAGTCAAACTAGATCCTTACTGTTCACACCCTGCAGTTTCCAAGCATTTTAAACAGTGGCCCACTTATTTTAACTTTTGAGGTAGAGTTGGCCTGCTTATGTGTTCACCCCTTAAGGTCTTACTGCTAACACCAAATGCCACCTTAGTAAAGTTTTGTACTAGACTAGTTAATTATCTACTTGTACTATGAAACTTTATATATCAGCTGTCCAAAAATGAAAGTGATGCTTTAGGAAACTATCAAAGGGGTTCTTATTAGTCAGACTGCACTATCCCTTTAATTTTGATTGAATGTAAATGCAAAAAAAAAAAAAAAAAAAAAAAAGAATAGTTCTTGTCTGTGAAAAACTCACTGTGTATTGCCAGAGTGCTTCTATGGAGTTGCTAAGGTGTTCTGAGTTTCTGATTTTAGCTCCTGTGCAGTTTTTAGGGTGTTTTGGTAATTGCCAAATCAAAACAGTCACCTTCCAAGAATCTATGAAATTATTCTCCCTAGATATGACTGAAATCCCCTTAAAGTCATGATGAAATGGAAGTAGCAACAGATCTTTTCTTCTGTATTGTGTGACATACAGTGTAACAGATTATTGAAAAAGAGGGAAAAAAATAGAGCAGGACTTGGTTCTATCCATCAGATGTTGATTGGAGTTTGAAATGTGGGTGTTGCAATCAAAAATCAACGTGAGCTTGCAGTTGATAGTAACGTGTTTGGGTACAGCATACGTCACCAGAGAGAAGTCTGCCATTTTACTAGAAGATTGAGCATTCTGATAAAAACATTATGAGGTCAAAGAAATAAAATATGAAACATACATGGATGAATCATTCACAGTTAGATCTATAACACATTTACAAAATAGATGGGGTGAGATTTCATTTCATTTCGAAGTCTAAAGGGTTTCAGTTTTGTTGTCAACAAGGTAAAAAACAACTATTAAAGGGCACCTATTATGCAAAATTCACTTTTACATCCTGTTTGAACATAAATGTGTGCTGGCAGTGTGTGTACACAATAGAGCAGCACGATTCTGGATCTGAATCACAATTGTTTTTGTCTTAAATCGAGATCACGATTCTGAACTAAACAAAATAATACTATAAAATAATGTGTGACAAAATTTTAATTGCCTCAGTCTATTTAAAAGTGTTTAATTAATTTTAATAAATTATTTCTGTTGTTGGATGTAATAATGAACATAGCAGTCGTCATTTACTCCTGACATCTGAGCTGCTGAAGACACGCAGTGGATAACGTTTGTTTCTGAAGGGAATGCGCCCCCCTATCTACATAAATGCGTTTATGTTCGCGCGAATCATTCGTGATTCAGCTTTACCTCCAGAAGAAGTGAGTATAAGGTTTTTTAATGAATCTTTGCAAATCGCCTTTCCTAATAATGTGCTAATTAGCAAGTTTCATGATGAATGCGGCTAAAGTAAACAGTCCCTCAGAGAGAGGCTCGGAAGAGAGGGGCGGGGTCAGCACAGCAGAGCTCATTAACATTTAAAGGAAAATGCTACAAAACGGCTTGTTCTGAAAAGAGCTGTTTTTGACAGGGTAAAAAAAG
>NW_015634026.1:1815365-1839032 GCF_001515625.1 Sinocyclocheilus rhinocerous | reverse complement strand
TATCAACTTGTGGAAAATGGGCATCGGATGGCGCCTTTAATATAAATATATGTATTTAAAATATAATATATTTAACACACCTATTTTTTATATTAAAATTATGAAAAAGTGGTTTGAATGAATGATTCAATGACTCACTCATAAATACTTGTTTCTTTACTGGATGAATCAACGTTTTTGAACAAATCTCTTAAATGAATGATTCAATGACAAATACATTTTTAACAATCCCTTGTAAACGATGCAATCGACACAAACTTTATTTTATTACTTTCAAAAGTGGATTTGCTCTATTTTGATTACTACCATAGGCATCAACATTTATAACCGAACTATAAACTTTCATCCCAGTATTTCTGTGATACTAGAAATATTAAGAAATAATATTGTGTAGCTGAAAAGATAGTTTGTGAAGCTGTTTCTTACCTAAACACTGTTGAACCTTACCTCGTTGTCATTTAGAAATGAGATCACGGGGGTGTTTGAATCGAGATTGCGATCTTTTAACGATTAATCGTGCAGCTCTAGTACACAACCACCCTATAATGATAAAAATCCACATGCTTCTTTTTTTAATCCCCATAAATCATAAGCATTGTCTCAGAACAAGCGTTCGTAGAATCCGTAAATTGTGACGTCACATTTTACACGCCTTTCCCACAACTGTTGATGGACACTGCCGTATTAGCAGAGACCCCGCCCTGAGAGAGCCACACACAATCCGCCACGTTTATCTTCACGCTAGAGCATTTAAAAGCAGCACTCAAGTAAGAAATTTCTTTTTATAAAACCTATAGAAATTATTCAGTTCAGAGCAGTAAGTGATTTTCTGTTTTTATTTTATTGTTTGGCTCATATTAACAATGTAGACAGTAGTGTAGGTACTGTGTATATTACACTAATGTCACTTAATACACAGATCTAATATAAACATGCCATATCTTTCCCAGCTGTTTACCTTCACAGACATAACCAAATGTGTTTTTGTAACTTATGCATGTTTTTAACATAAACTTGTGTGTATTTGACTATTTAATCGCACTAAGACATAAAGAACTTAGTTTAGTACTCGCAGGCCGTGTGATAGCCTCTTTTGGATTAGTTCGGAGATTTCTTAAAATCTACCATCCTCTCATTTAATTGGAAGAAAGAAATACAAATATTATCAATACCAAAGTTAAACACTATTACAACCCAGGGCCTAAAATTATCACCCACCAAGCGCCAAAAGCGAGTAAAAACTGGCATTGGTGAGTATATTATTAATAATAAAAACTTTACAGTTGAGTAGCATTATAGTGATTTTTCCTTAATCAATTTGTTTAATTTTTAAATAATAATAATAATGATAAGAAATAATGACATACAGTTCCATGGCCGGAAAATTTCCCCAATACACCAGCCATTGGCAGATGTGGCAAAATGTTAGTTTTAGCCCCTCTTACAACCCTTTCAAAGTGTGCCAATAAGTTTCAAGGTGTTTCAATAAGTGAAAATATTATCTAAGCAAGGAGCTCATATAAACATGTTAAGAGTCAGAATAAAGGGGTCTACAAATGCAAAACACTGGAAGAAAAAATTTTTAGTTAGTATTTAGTAAGAAGTTAGTATCTGTGAGAAAAGTATGGATATACAGGAGAAAAGTTAACTCAAGATTTATAATTGCAGACATAAATCTGAAAACACTGTTCAAATGGTCACTTATGCACAAGTAGCTCAGCAAATTATACAGAACATTACACTTGATGCAGTTTCCTTCAGTCAGGGTGAGCTCTTTAATAGCATTTGCAGACACATTCCTGACAGTTTTTAATATCAAGTATTAATAGTAAATTGAAAGTACCTGACCACATGCGTTTAAATATACATTCTACATTTAATCCACTTTTCTTTGTTTAGAGCTCTGCTAATCCCAACTCTAACCTCAACTACAAACTGATCACTTTTTCTCTCCAATTTAACATGCACACACACACACACACACACACACACACACATTCACACATGCACATTCACAGATGATGCAGGCTATTTCAAAGTGACTCGTGTCGTGGTCAAAATCGCAAGTGTGTGAGTATCAATATGTCCGTGTTGATGTCCTAGTGTGATCTGTAAACTGTGGCTTTTGTTATTAATGTCAAGCCCCTTAACTCACTTTACAGGTGGTCTCTGCTCTCTGCTTGTAGTTACAATGACATTTAAACACATTATGCACTCATCAACGTTTGCTTATCAAGTTATGTGCTGGCAGTGGTTTTGTAAGGCTATAGTCTCAGAACAGTCAGCCTGCCCGGTCGTGTATCACCATGTTTAAAATTCTCATGCTTAAAGTTGTGATCAGATCTTATCGGAAGATAATACCCTCAAGCTTACTGTACAGAAGAAACATACTTATAGAGACAAGACTATCATAGAGACTTCAGGGTTGGGCTTTTTTTTTTTTTTTTTTGGGTCAATTTAACTAAAGAGAAATTCTGGATCTGTGGAAATTACTTACTCAGCCAGCCCAATATAGATATAGTCGGTTTAAATAAAATTTTCCACTGCATTAATCAGACCACCCTCACCCTCAGGCAGTTTTCCTGATTAACACTGAAGTTCACTAGGTCATTAAGTATGTACAGAAATTAATAAACCTCTATAACTGACGTAATCATATATTTGTTTGGTAATGCTTTCAAAAATGTTTACTTAAAAAATGTCTTCCGTTACTGTATATACATCTTGATAATTCATCCTCTTTGGAAATAAAAAATGTAACATTTTACACAAAGTGTAAGTTAAAGACCTATGAAATATATACTTTTTAAACATTTTTGTAGTAACTGTACTGGTTAAAGCTTCCATTACATCATCTTTGTAGGCACTACATAGATGGTGAATGACATTAGGTGGCCTTATTTTATGGTAAAATGAGATTTTCTTAAAAAATAAAAAACTCCAACCTAACACATTTATTGACCTAATAAAATCTGTATTGGAGTTTTGCGGCTTTTAGTCCAAGAGTAAACTTTAAGCCGACTATCGACTACATAAATCGACTATCCTGAGCTGTGACATCAAAGACTGCAGACAGGGAAAAATATAAAAAGTCATATTTTAAAAGCACTCAGGAACAAGTCACTGGCCAAACATCTGTTATAAAATAAAGAAATATATTTGCAATTTATATGTTGCTTGACAAAATAAATAAATAAATCGTCAGAATACTAAGCTACTTTTGAATGAATAGACAAATATTGCTTTCCTCTCCACAAAGGTGTAGTTAGAGCATCTACCAGCAGGGGCAACCTTGACCCCTGTCCGCTGTCACCAGCTAGTAATAGCAAGCAGAAAATCCTGGTTCATGGTTGTGATAAACTCCATCCATCCATCTATCCATCCTTAAGTAAGTAAATATGGCATTCTATATGGATTTGCTCAAATCCCTGTTTCAATAAGTACACACATCAGCACAGTGTTGCTTTAGAAGTACAAACTGTGCTTGTGAAGCCAGAGGTATTTAATACCTGTTAGCAAAGGATGGCAGATTTTCAACTGTTTCATCTTGAATAGCTCATTGTAAATTAGCCCACATTGAGCATGATGAATACATATAATGCTCACAGAGACAAAGGCAGACCCCCAGTGCAAACACATCTAAAATGTGTAACCTTAGTGGTGGGGATACCCTTCTTTCAAAAAAAAACACATCAGAGGATGAGAGGAGCAGAGGGTGTCTTTAAGACGATTTGGGTTCCCTGAGGGGTTTCAGTCATTGTAGTACAGTTTCACTGTGCATCACAATGTTCATGTGGCTGTGAGAACCGTTGCGTACAGTATGCAAAACTTGACATTTCTTTCAAAAGGTGGGGTCGGGGGGCAGTCTGGAAATTACTGGAGCATTAAAGCTGCAACTGTTAAACGAACAGCGTTACACACCACACGGTTGGCATTATGCACATGAAATTAGTAAATTTAACTCACAAAACCTAGCCTTAACACGTTCACAAAGTATATATTGTTTGAGTTCTACGCCTGTTGTTGGCTTAAAAGCTACTCCTCTCAGATGTGGTTTCATCAAGTACGTGTTTCCAGAACCTGAGAGAAACCAGATGTAAAATGAAAGTGGAATGTCTATTTTAGTATGTTCGTTGTTAATTGTGTAACTGGGCGAAATTAATGTTTGCAAATAACAGAATATCTACTACAAAAGTTTTAAAACCTCATATGCACCAATGCAACGGTGAACAACCAGTACTCGGGTGTTCTCAATGGTGTAGAATGAGTAGGCTGGGAGGGGACTAAAGGGCCGTTTGTCATTCACACTAATAGTTCATTTGGCTGGCAAAAATTTTTTTGGAAGTGATTTCTTTTGTGTCGTTATCATTATAGATGTGATGTAGACTTCCCTGTTCTCACATAATAAGAATGATTATGTTAAACTGCTTTAAATTACTTTTTTCACATCAATCTACACTCCATACAATGGCAAAGCAAAAACAGAACTCACAACTTTGTAAATTTATAAAAAAAAACAACAAAAAAAAACTGAAATAAGTACATTGCATAAGTATTCAAACCCTTAACTCAGTACTTAGCTGAAGCACCTTTACAGCCTCAAGTCCTTTTGGGTATGATGCAGCAAGCTTTGCACATCAGTATTTGGCAATTATATGCCATTCTTCACTTCACCTGTTCACTTCTCAAGCTCTGTCAGGTTGAATGGGGGCAGGCAGACACACATTTTCAGGTTTCTCCAGAAATATTTGATTGGGTTCAAGCCCAGGCTCTGGCTGGGCCACTCAAGGACATTCACAGAGTTGTCTATAAGCCACTCTTGCTGTGTGCTTAGGGTCATTGTCCTGTTAGAAGGTGAACCTTCTGCCCAGTCTGAGGTTCTGAATGCTCTGGACTGGGTTTTCATCAAGGCTATATCTCTATATTTTGGTGCATTGAGCTTTTCTTCTACTCTGATGTGTCCCTCAGTCCCTGCCACTGAAAAGCAGCCCCACAGCATGAGGCTGCTACCAGCACACTTTACTTTTGGGATGGTACTCTGCAGGCGATGAGCAGGGTCTGGTTTCCTTGAAACATGATGCTTGGAATTGAGGTTCATCAGACCAGAAAATCTTGTTTCTCACAGTCTGAGGGTCCTTTAGGTGCTTTTTTGCAAATTCCAAGTATGTTTTCATGTGTCTTCACTGAGGAGAAGATTGAGTCTGGCCACTCCGACATAAAGCCCAGATCGGTGGAGTGTTGCAGTGATATTTGTCCTTCTGTAGGTTTCTCCTATCTCCACATATGATCATGGAGCTCAACTAGAGTGACCATCAGCTTCTTGGTCATCAGTCTAACCAAAGCCCTTCTCCATCAATTGCTCAGTTTGGCCAGGAGGCCAGCTCTAGGAAGAGTCCTAGTTGTTCCAAACGTCTTCCATTATGGATAATGGAAGCTACATTCTTCTGTGAATCCTGTCTCTGAGCTCTATAGGCAGTTCTTTTGACCTCAGGGCTTGGTCTTTGCTCTAATATGCATTTTCAACTGTTAGACCTTTTATTAAGGTATGTGTGCCTTTCCAAATCATACCCATTCAATTGAATTTGCCACAGGTTAACTTCACTCAGTGTGTGGTAACATTTACAAGCAATAGGAATGCTCCTGAGCTAAATGTCAACTGTCCCAGATAAGGGTATGAATACTTATGCAATGGAATCGTTTTAAGTTTTTATCTTTAATAAATTTGCAAAGATGTTAAAAACATGTTATTTGCTTTGTCATTATGGTGTATGTGTAGATTGATGTGGGAAAAAAGTAATTTAAAGCAGTTTAACATAAGGTTGCAACATAACAAAACATGAAAAAAATGGAGTTTTAATACTTTTGCAAGGCACTGTGTGTGTGTGTGTGTGTGTGTGTATGTGTGGCTTGGCTTTTTCAGATTTTGCAGAGATTATGATTCTGACTGTGACCTTAGGATCCCCATAATGCCATTGGAAAAATAGAGAATCTCAAGACTTATGACAAAGCAGGCCTTTTAATTAGGCTAGTTTAAAGGAAGTGCCACATTTCGTGATAGCTTAAAGTATTGCACATTATAATTTGATAAAGATCTCCAGCCTCCACTGCAATGACTGATAAGATTATCTCAAATAACAATTTGCACACCTTCGCTTTCATTTTCTTCATGTTGTTGTTCTTATCTGGTGGGTTGATTTGCTCATTAACCAATGCCATCAATTTTGCAAAATATGTTTATATAATCAGTGTGGGTACAGAGAGATGCATGTGTAAAGTGATGTTTGTTCAGAGAGATGAGGAGTTGATAAAAGAGGTGAATCTTCAATGTTTTTTTTCAGAGTTTCGCTTGTGGCCAGAGTGACAGTCCTCTTCATTTCACCTTTTCTTTCATGTTAAACTGGCTGTTTTCCATAACATGATATTTTGTGATTATGGGAACAAGTGTGGGCAGTTGCATAAAAAACTGGCACACAAAAAAAACAACAACACACATTTACTAAGGTAGGTTATTAGCAAATAGTAGAAAGAAATAATGTTTCCACTATTCTGTTTTAGATAAAAGTTTAGGAGAAGCTTATTAATCTGTTCAAAAACACCAAAGCATATAAGTATAGTTGCTTACCTCACTCCCATTATAAATTAAGAATTTAAGAATTAGATGGACATGTGAACTTGTGAATATTACTCTGAAAAAAAATGTTATAGGATTTACTTATAAATTTGGTCATAAATTTCACATTTAGAAAAAAATATCAAGTTACATTGAATTAAATGTGAAATTTTGAAGTACAAAGACTTAATTAGTATTTTCTTGTAAAACATACCCCAGCAATCCTTTGTTTTAATTACAATGGAAAAATATTGTTTTATTTACTTTGAGAACTATTTGTTTCAGTGTAGCTGAATATTAGTTGCAGTACGTTTTCATGTCCCCATCATAAATGTCTTTTTATCACAATATCACTTATAAGGGAACATGTATTGTAATTTTTGTCATGTTCACAGGTGCTTTCTACTGTTTATTTCTCTTATCAAAATGATTAAAACAAAATTAGTTTTCTTGGAAATATCATTATCAATCAACTTTCTGAGCTTGACCAGTTCGTATTCCTGCTGCTATCAGGAAAGGTTTCAATGAATCAGTCAACAGCACAGATGCATTTGATTTCTAGAAAAAATGGTGAAAGAAAGGAAGCAAAAAAGCAAAAGAACCCTTACGAAAAAGAAGTTTATTCAAGTGTGCTATTAGTATACTTCTTTTAAACTAAAACTAGGAAAGTATACTTTCAGTCTACTTTTTATGTACTTCTCAGACATGGGCTTTATGTACTTATATAACAAAATATATACAAATTAATACCTAAATAGGGACATAGTAGTATACTTAAAGAATGATGTAAAGTTCGCTTAAAGAGAACTTACAAGTATAGAGTGGGCCAATTTAGTCCCAAGGAGTATTGAAATAGTACACTTACAAGTATACTACTAGTACACTGATATTTGTATACTTACTACATAAAGTATACTTAAAAATATACTTGAACTTTACTTAAGTATACTTAATAAAATAAACTTGAAGTATACTACTTTTTGGTAAGGGAAGACCAATCACAGATGTCTGAGGTGTAAAGGGGAGGGGCTGGTTTGAGTTTAGAGGTGGCCTTGCTAGATTTCACCCACATGTAGGCTTCCACTGGTCGATGACACCTCTGGTTGAGGTCGCGATGCGTGTTAATGCGTCTCTGTTGACTTGCTCGCGGCAGGACGCAGCCTCTACCTTGATCGCATAGGTACGTCTTTGAAAGTTTGTCAGTCAGGCTCTTCTTCTTTTCCACCTTCTAGTGTCATCTTGCCATTTCTCATCTTGTCTGCTGTCTCTCTACCTCTTCCCCTCCCCCATCACCAAGTGCCGTGCTTTCTATATCTGGAAAAACATCTTTTGATTACAAAAGCATCCGTGCAAGTGTCTGATTGTGTGTGTTGAGGTCTTTTCTGACTGCAGGCCCGGAGAGGATGTGTCACTGCAGACAGGTTTTCCCCTGTTACTCATGGGCCTCTTTCTCGCACTGTGTCTCTTTATGTGGGCCTGACCATTGCACTTTTGCAGATTTCTAAAGTTATCACCTGCATTTGAGTGCCTGTTACATAGTCTGTAGGTTCCTTCTTCACTAGTGGGTGAGATTTTTGTTGATAGCGCTTACAGATGGTTGTGACCAGGGGTAATGCCTTTTGTTGGATAGGCCTAGTTGTTTTGACATCTGATGTACTATAGTTTCGTACAATGAAGGCAAGGGTTCGGTTTGGTAATGGGACAGAGGGTAACCTGCGTTTCAGATTCAGACATTCACAGTCCTGCATGGCAGGTAAGTCAATTGCTCATTGCACTATTGCAGAATTTGCAGTCATTTGAGTCAAAATCGCATCGCATCGCAGTTACAGCACATCTTCCTCAGTTTCATTCTTCTTATTCTCACGCTCAAATGAGAATTCAACTGCATCAGGGCTTTAAAAGAAATGGGTGAAGAAAGAATAGGAACTGGTGAGGTATCGTTCACTGCGACGTGCTTTGTTTGGCGTATTGTAAAACTTTTTTAAAAATTGCAACGCTTTCAGTAATTTCTTGGTGTTTCAATTTGCATTTCATTTAGCGTTGCTAATTTTACTGTTGTCATAAACAGAATATAAACAACAAAGCACTGTTTTTTTAGTTGCTGGAGTGACTGTGATTACGATAGCTGTAGAAAATACAGCAAATGCAGTAGGCTAATGCATGAAACGGTTAATGAATATTTTATTGTTTATTTAGGCTATCTTAGATTGAGAATTTAGAATATTCTTAGCATAAGCTATAAAATATGCTTAACATACAGTACATAACTAGATCATTTTTGACAACATTTTTCAGCTTTGATTCTAAATTTCCAGTGACTTCTGCAAAGCAAAAACAAGAGATGCATTTAGGTTGGTAGCTTTGGCAATATGATATTCATTTTTGCATGTCTAAGGACTAATAAATGGCATACTGCATTCTAAACTTCATCTTTGGTGTAGGCTAGATTAAGTACAGTAATATGACTCACTTATATTTATGACACATTAGACTTTTAATATTAGAGTATAATACATGACTCATCTGGCTTTTTTTTTTAGAAAAAAGGTACACAGACACACAAGCTAATGCTACAAACAAAGGTGCAAAGGAGAAGAAGTCTATTTTGTTGGCAGCTGAGTATATTCAGTTTTAAATGGATAGTTCACTTAAAATTGAAAAAAACTGTTTTTATGTCATACTTACACCCTCGTTTCAAACAAAATGTCTTGTACATTGTACATCTGCACAATGAAAGCCAATGTAGTTCAATGGGTTTGGACACCGGTGTCCTTCAACGATCTTCATTTGTGAAGACATAGAGATGCGGAACGCCATGAGCGTGAGTAAATGACGACAGCATTTTAATTTTGGGGTAAACTATTCTATTACGTTTCTTAGTTCTAGATCACATAAGTTGTGTTAGCCAGAAATAAAGTAAACTCTCAACAGTTAATTTGGGCAGTTATGAAAGCGAAGTATCTGCACACACCTGTTTGGTATAACGCCTCACAATATTAACGATGAGTTGTTTCGGGGATTTTTTCATGCTTTGCTGCTTGTGTGTGTGTGTATGATGCATGTGTGTGTCTCACTTTTAACCAGTTTAGCATCAATTCTAGTAATTAGAACATCAAGCACCGTCATCTCAGTACAATGTGTTCCACACAATCCGTCACCGTTGCGTCCTCGCTGAGGGGGAGTGATTGTATCAGCATAAGTTTTTGCAGGCATTCGATACTCTTCGACTTTCTTGTTTGCGCATTCGTCAAATCGACGACAAAACATACAGCGCCGACTGAGATACTTGCGTCTTGAATCTTGTACATCTCGTTACTGTCCCAAGACGGCAATTTCATATTCCAGGACGGTCATGTTTCTTATTTGGAGTGTCATTCTTTGTACGCATTTCCAGATCGAGTATCAAACCCGTTTTTTCCCCACACAGTCCGCATCACTTTCTGCGCAATTGTGAGGAATTAGAACGCAGCTGACATGTACTGTAATCAAACGCTTCACCAGACACCACATCACACTGCTACTACAGTAGATGCATATCTAAACCGACCTACTGTATGGCTTTGATACTGTTGTTGTTGATCAAACAAACTTGAACTCTTACGAGTCTCAGCGTACCGGCATTAGTCAGAGTTTCACATTCTGAAGAGGTCTGTGGCTTCATCACAAAAGCTCCACAACAAAATTTCAAAGGTGATGCAAAATGCGAAAGGCCCTTTGCCGCCTGACATGACCAGACATGTCCGCCTCCGCGTTGTGCCATACGCAGACAATGCAATTCCAGTTCATGGTTGAATGTATTGTGAGATAGAAATGATTAAACATTGCTTAGAGTTTCATTTTGTGAATTAGATTGTCTGCCTGATGTATGAAAGTAGGTTAGAGGTGTTGCGACGCTGATGAGTTCAGGAAAAAACCCTGCTGAATTCTTCTGAATATGTCTTTCACAATCTCTGAAATTAAGTCAAATGGCTTATATTGCTAAGTGTATTTACCTCTTCGGGCTTATCTATGTTTCAGTCTTTCTTTTGGTCTATCTGTCTGAAAGCTACGAGATCTCTTTTTTTCGTTTAAAACAGCTGAACAATGAAAGGTTTGATCAGTCCTCGGATGCATGTAAAAAGTCTGGTTAAGATTGATCATCTTATTCATGACTGTTAGACGTCTAGACATTGATATCTCAACATATGTGTCATCAAATGAGCAGACAAGAATAGTTTATTTAAGTTCGGGAAAATTATAGGCCTATAAAACTCTTTTTTTTTTTTTTTTTTACTTTTTCTGTTTTATTTTTTGACTATTAATGATCTATTTTTACCTAAGCCAAATGCATACATAAATCGAAGAATGAATAAACAGTCAATCAACCGGACAAGTCAATAAATAAGAAAATAAAAAGATAAACAATTAAAATATAATCAGAGAGATGGGTATTATTGTCTACATAAAAAAACAAAAACAATATTACCATTTGTTCTTATCGATTGTACTTAATTGTCAATAAATATAACTGCAATGTATTGATTCATTTTTTCAGTGTTTTTAAATAATATATCATATTACAGAAAAATTTGTAATTTATGTAATCCAATTATATTTATATTTTATCATTTCCTGGGAGATTCATTTAAGACTTTTAGATTAGAACATTTTCTAAGCAGTTTTTCTCTCTCTTCATCTTCTCTTTCATGTCGACTATTATTCCTCATTGTCCCATGACAAACTTACCCTCTGTTTTTCCCCCCATCTAAAGGCTGACATGAGATTTCTCATCTCGACATCAAACCTGATCATCTCACTTCAGCCGCACCTTTCACTCTTTGAAGATGATCCGCATTCATAACCCTCACCATGTGCCATTTCTGCATCAGACGGAGCAGCTCCGCCAGGCCGGAACCCTTTGTGACACGCTTCTCACCGTGGAGGGCCTTTCTTTTAAAGCCCACGCACTGATACTAGCGCTGGCGAGCAAACGTCTCAAGCGTCAGCTAACAAAACAGCACGGTCCAGGGTACTGCTCCGTTATAGAAAGAGTCTCTTCCCACACCTTCAAGCAAATCCTAGACTATGTGTACAGCGAATCGCTGGAGGTGCCCAAAGATGATCTTGAGGAGCTGCTGAGGGGCGCCGAGTACCTGGAAGTGGAGTCTTTGGTAGAACAATGTCAAGCACAACTTAGAGATCCAGAATCCCCAACTAAGACAGATGCAAAAGTGATAAATTCCCTCCAAGATGACAAAGCACACAAGGACACTCGGTTGTCTAAAACTAGCCACAATTTGGATGAAGACCACCTTGATTGTTCTTTAGAAGAAGAACGTTCTTCCACCAAGAGGTCGGTCCACAATGCACATAAGAAGAGCTGTTCTCCCGTGTCTCCTCTGCCTCCCATGTTCTCCAGTGACACCATCATCTCCTCCAGCTCTCCGTCTCCAAGCTCTCGCTTCTGCTGGCCGCCGATCAGCTCGTCTAGGAGCATGGTGTTAAACTGTAGAGAAATTATGACCTTACACTCCCTTCGAGCGTATCCCTACCCCACACCCATATACCCCATCCTCCACCACTCGCTCCAGCCACAGGTCTCCTCCTCACTTATGGGTTACACCGGGTTGCTTCACCCCTATCACCCTCTCATACACTCTCCTCCGCTGACTCAAGACAGTCCCTTCATTCCTGGTCTGAAAGGAAAGAACGCCTCTATCAGTGCAGCTTTAACGGGGTCCATGTCAGATGATCAAGAGAGGTAAGAAACGACACACAGATGACACTTACAGTGTATGAATGTTATTGGATTAGATCATTTATCAAACCATATGGAATTGATTTTAATTGAGACAGACAGCACAAGCACAATTTAAAAGGATTTTTCACACAATTTTAGGGGGTTTGAACATTTTATAATTCATACACCTTAAGGGGATATAGTTCGCCCAAAATAATTATTTCGGTGAAACATCTTAAAGGATGTTTTGACAAATGTCTCTATGTTTTTTTATGTCAATACAATGGAAATCATTCGTAAACAAAACTGTTTGGTGAACATTCTTCAAAATATCTTCTGCAGAAGAAAGAAAGTAATTAAGGTTTGCAACAACATGAAGGTGACAAAAAAGGAAGTTAATTAAGTGTTCAAATACTTTTAGGGCCTTCTGTATACCTAAACATTAAATATTCAATAAAATATTACATATTTTTTAAACACAGAGCTTCAGAAGCCACTTGTCCATCTTTTTCAGGGAGAAGTCCAAGGTTATAAGACATCTGGGTGTTGTCAGCATGGTGAAAGAAATCTCGTTTTTTTTTTTTACGATATTTTCGACAGGAAGCCACATTATAGTCAGCTAATTTCAGCGGAACACCATTAGCCTGGTAAACTTTAACAAATGCAGCAACACATTTACAGTCATAACCAAGAGCAAACACCGCAAAATCTGATCTTGCTTACCTTTGAAGTTTTTTTTTTTGCATCAGTTAATATCACCTCTCACTAAATATGTAATCATTTTAATATTTAAAAGTGCAAACAAAAGGAATGGTTTGCTACTATATGCAAAGTAGTGAGTCATTTTGTAAGTGTTTTATATATTAGATTAAAAAAAAAAAAATTTAAAAAAAGTATTCTCAAACTTTCGGCTTTGTCTGTACAAACCAAGATAGTAAGGTTTGACTTATTTAAATTATTAGATTTTGGAACTTTTAGAGTGTACAGTTGCTTGAAATTGACTTTTATCCAGATTCTAAGTTTAAAATGAAAAAATAATGTTCTCTACAATATTTTACTTCAATAAAATATTCGTTGTGTAATATACTGTAGTGCCAAGCAAGGTTTTTCAACCCAATTGCTGGGTTTGTCCCTATTTTACCCAGCACTGGGTTGTATTTAACCCAGCATTTTTTAGAGTGTAGTAAATCCTGAAAAGCTTTTTAAACAGCATTGAAAGAGTTCACACTTGTTGACTGCTTTACCTTCACTATCCGCTTCAACCTATCCATAATAAAAATAAAAAATAGTTGTACAAAGTTTTGTACAAAAGTTCATATGCAAAAATTGTATTTATCTACAAAACTATTTTATAACGTCATTTTTAAGTTGAGAAACAAATTCAGTCATGCGTGTCAAACTTTTGACGGGTAGCGTATATGCTTGCATTTGTGTGTGTGTGAGTGTGTGTCTATGAATGTGACTTATGTGATGCTCTTCTTTTTCTGTACTTTCCAACGGACACATTTTCCCCAACCAGCCCCCTTTTCCACCTACAAGAATTATCTTTCTACAGGCTCCATTAAAATGAGGGGAACTAATAACCATCTGTGGTTCCACTGCAGTGGAATAACAGTAATTATGCAATAAAGACAATTATGTTATCATTGTAATGAAAAATTTTGGGGTATGAATAATACATATTTTAATATAATTAAAATTTAATTGTATGACCTATAGATGTGCTTATGCTCAAAGATCTGTAAGTCACTCATTTAAATAATTCAAGTCTTTATTTTTATTAGAGTGTTAATTTTAAGTGTTTGAGCCAGTATAAAAGCACAGAAGCACCATGTGCACTAAATACTGGATATGTTGGTGGAGTGTTTTGGAACACAACACTTACTATCAAGGCCGAAACTGAGGGGAGCCCCCCATTTGTCCCCGACTTTACAAACAGTAAACATGAAAGTCAGTCATCTCCACCCTCAGAGCAGGATGTTCTATTTCAGTCTCATTTTTAGCCAAAGTCTGTTCCACTCCCTAATTTGCCACACACAAACAGGTGCCCCATTGAGACGGAGATCTTTATGCGTCTTTTGCTCAATCAATGCTGAAACGAAACATCTGAGCAGACGCTGTTTTTCTTTACCTATACACGCACAGGGAAACAGTACAAGTCGCCCACACACCATTTTAGACTCAATTATATCACATTTCATGGTTAAACATCCCAAATAATGTGAAATTTATAAGAGCCTGTTAGACTAATGTAATATATTTGGTAGAGCATATTATTAATATTATTTTGATTCTATATACTTGAGTCGCATGAGTTTTCCTTCACACTGTAGACGTGCCGCAGGCTGCTTGACTCCGGCAAAGGAAACCATTGTCTGCTTGCATTGTTTCCTGCTACCTGAACACAAAACCTTTGTTCCTACAGTTTTTGGTCGTAGACAGAAGGAGGGGATGTAAGTCTAAATTGATTTTCTTAATCATTTGATACAACAGATTTGACAAGTTTGAATGGCAGTTTGTTGGGCTACGGAGTGAGTGCTGTATATCAATGTGTGTTCGTATATTTTCTCTACATATACATCACACCTACTCATTTCTCAGTATTTTTAAACGCTGAACCATCAGGTGCATCCTGGGATGCATTTGAAAGCATTTAAGAAGTTCCTATAAACATTTATAGACTGCTTTTCCTTCACAATACGGTCCATAAAAAGTGTATGCAGAAAGTCATACCTAGGCATATATGTGCATTCATCTAATCTACTAGTTTAAATTATTTAGGCTGAAGCATTTACATTAAACGGTTTGCAAGATTGTATATTCGAAAATTCTGTGAAGTGTGTTTTAAAACTGAAATAATAGTGCCCTTTCTCCTAAATAATGACACAAATGTGATAACACACCGAGTCTAACAGAGGTTATCAGCAATAACACCTGAGAGCGTGTGGGTTTCTCACTGACCTTTACCTGCTGGTCCGAATTAGCTGTGGTCTAGCCAACACACTAGAATGTGTTGAAATGCAGCTCTAGAAGTGCAACTGAACCTGCAGGTGTTAGCTGACCTGATCAACAAGTGGTTAAAAAAAAAACACCAGCGGAAAACGCAGTGAGTCCGTTTGAAGATATATGTTGATGATGAATAAAGTCCTAAATGCGATCGTCTACGCTAGTTACGCATGGAAAATATGGACATCTTTGAATGGGCGCTAACATGATGACATTTTCCACAGGAAGCCAAAGGTTCAAGCGGCGAGGGAGATATGCTGCAGACACTGTGGTAAACCGGCCCTGGAAAACCCCTGGAGGCCAACGACTGGGTCATCAACCTCAGGTAATATGTTGTACAAATACACAAAAATTAATCTAGACACTCTTATCTGCCCAGAATTTTAAAAAAAAAGGCATATAGATAATCATACAGACGCTTGCAGAAACACAAAATGCACGGCAGAGTTGCAGATTTGGTCTGGGATGCACCTACTTTTTACGTAGATCAGAGGAATGGATGCATGCAACAGGATGTAAATGTTGTGTATCTCTCAAAGAGCTGAAAGATGGTGGCTGTTGCCTCTCTTCCGCTGCCAGCGGTAAAAACAAAAGGATAGTAGACGGTGGAAAAAATGCAAAATTCATTCATGCATCAATGAAAGTTCAGTTTATCAGTTTGATTCCTTTGAAATCTTTCCAAAACAATACAAAGCCAAAATTTCCCATTAAAATCATTTTTTTTATTTTACTTATTTTTACACAGTGCATTTATGCATTTAGCAGACACTTTATCCAAAGTGATTTACAATAGAGGAGCATAGGCAATCTGTTACAAATCCACTCCAGGTTTATTAGAAAGACTAGGGAACAAGCCTGGACCAGAATTAAAATGCAAAGGAAAAATAAATATTATTTGATATTTATTATTTTATTTATTTTTAAATCACTTACTTTATCTTTCATTTTATATTATTATTATTATTATTATAATATGATCATTCCTATAGCTCAAACAGTCAACCAAGGTCGTGATTTTGAATCCCAGGGAATGCATGACTTTTAAATCTATACTTTCAATGCAATTTAAAGTTGCTTTGGATATTTCATAATTAATGCTTGCACCCAGCATTATAAATGGCTTAAATGTGAATGTCATTGCCTCTATGATAATGTATTTAATTCTGATGCATTTATTTACAAGAAGGCACCACAGGTGCACTCTTCAAATTGATGTAATATTCAGAATTGAATGTACACCTCAAAGTGTTCAGATGCTTTCTGATTGTCAAACATTAATGCAGTGAACTATACCTATGAATATTGTTCTAGGGCATCTGTGTGAACCTGAAGGAAATGACTTCATACTTCAGATTAAAACAAAAAACAAAAAAACTCATGTTGACACCATTTAACGAAAGTGAAGTTAGTTCTGAGAAACGCTCCTGCTGTGCAGATGCCGCTTGGCAGCTAATGCAAAAACATTTGTGCATTGTAAGTTCATCTAGTGTCCAAATACTTTTTAGGGGTTACTGCGTAGTCTCAATGGTGGTTGTGCTTTGTCCTAGTTTACATAATGTTCTCAGGACACAAAGACATATGCGAATGACCCCTTACCTGCTAAACTGGGGTGTAAAGCTGTGCGCGAGAGAAAACTGTGGCTTCTGAATCGTGGTGCATCAGCACAGTCCTGCGGTCGATCAGTTCTGTGCTTCATGGTGGTTTGTATACAGTACCAAAAGAGAAGTGTTGACTTGTTCTTTTTTCATCCAAATTGGGGTTAGAGCGTTTTTTAAGTGTGTGCGAGCATATGCGCGACTGAGCATTTTGGGGTGAGAATGATAGTAACACATTTTTATGAGATGTTATCTTTAGGAGACTATGTAAGTTAGACAGTATGTGTTATATCATATACATGTGAGTAGTTGTGGTTTAAAATAAATATAAATTCATACCTTTTAGCTTTTACCCAAAAATGAAAATTAGCTGAAAATGTACTCACCCTAATGCCATCCAAGATGTAGAGTTTGTTTCTTCATTATAACAAATTGAGAAATATAGCATTACAGCACTTGCTCACCAATGGATCCTCTGCTGTGAATGGGTGCCGTCAGAATGAGACCGACAACAGCTGATAAAAGCTTCACTGTAATCCACAAGTAATCCTCACTAATCCATTCCATCAATTAACGACTTGTGAAGCAAAAAGATGCTTGTTTGTAAGAAATAAATCCATCATTAAGGCATTTTTAACTTTAAAACCATTGCTGAAGTACAAGTCATTTATCTATAATACTGATTTGACCAGTGAGAAATCCTAATCAGGACAGAAATATGCACAGATCAAGCACTGTTCATGAGTGAAAAAAGTCTAAAAAAACATGTCAGTGGATCTTGATGTGAGAGGACAACAGGGGATAGACTTGTTCACTGAAGGAAGTGTTGTAATATGGATTATGGACTTTTGTTACAAATACAAGTTTATTAGTGGCAGTTTAGAGGTAAAACGCCTTGATGGATTTTTTCATGTAGATTACTTGTGGACTATCATGTGGTTTACTTGTGAATTATCGTGATGTTTTTATAAACTGTTTGGACTCTCATTCTGACGGCACCCATTCACTGCAGAAGATCCATTGGTGAGCAAGTGATGTAATTTCTCCAAATTTGTTCATACGAAGAAACAAATTCAACTACATCGTGGATGGCCTAAGGATGAGTACACATTTGAGTGGACTAATTCTTTAACTGTGGTGGACTTTTTTTTTTTTTTTTAAGCAAGCATATTTCATGTAGTCTTGTCGTAATCATTATAGGGTTATACAATTGCATGTCTATAATTACACAAAATAGAAGGGTTGTAGTGCATTAACAGCATGTCAACATGTGTATTACATTCTGAAATATAAGATGAATATTTTCTTCAACTTTAATGAAAATGTTTGCGACAATCTAAAAGTGCGGTGGCATATGACTCATTCAACATGACAACATTAGGTTCATATAGGCTACGCCAACTAAAGTCATTTTTAAAGTCATTTTAGGATACCAGCTGCACATTTTCTGCTTTTTATAGATTTTGGTTTTATAAAAATGCATCAAACAACTTATATCCTCAGTTTTAAGAATGTTCAACGCCACCTTTTCGAACAGCAAACTTGTGCTGTAAAGGCGCAGGTTTCTGCAGCAGTTTTATGTTACTGTGCTGCATCCTGAGTTAGTGTATGTGTGTGTATATGTGAGAGAGAGTGTGGGGTATGTGGGAATGTGTGGGTGTTTATATATATATGTGAATACAATGTCAGACGTGGGCACATATGTTTGCTTTTGTTTCACACATGACTTTTGCGTTTGCTTGCGTTTCAGCGAGCTCAGAAGTATAAGCTTACACAACTTTGCAAGCGTCCATATGATTGTCACAAGCGAGGTCTTCGCGAATATAAAGACAGAAAGTGTTAACCATGCTTTTTTCACATTTTAAGCTTTACAGGAGAGGATGTGGTGTGTGTGTGTGTGTGTGTATGTATGTGTGTGTGTGTGTGTGGACAGGGAGAGCTATAAACTAGGCCGCACACCAAGAGAGAGTTGCCACAGGATGTGTTTATCTAAAATTGGGCCCCTCGGCTGCGCACTACCAAAGCTCAGATGTCACTTTATTTTTGACCATAAATCAATTTTAATCTTGCCCCTTTAACAGTTAATAGAAAATAAACATTTGGTTGCTTTATTTTAACAGAACTGGATATTTACCAGCAAGAATTTCCGAATAGGATTCTTTAACAAGCAGTCATTTAAAAAAAAATTTTTTTTATGCATTTAGCAGACGCTTTTATCCAAAGCGACTTACAGTGCATTCAGGCTATACATTTTTTTTACCAGTATGTAAATTTCTCGGAAAACTTCTTAAGCACGTATTTTTAACTAGTCTCCCCAAGTCAGATATCACAATGTCAGACCTCATATTTTGTGTCCTTCAGTCCTCATTTATTCAGTTTATAACATTAATGTACATTTTGATGTACATTGTTTAACTGTGTAAGGATATTAGCAACTGGCATCTTGTATAATTGGGTCCACATTTAAAATCTGTTGTATTTAAATTAGGAAATTCATAGAAATGTTATGACATTTTAAACAAAGAATGTATTATGTGAATGATAAATACTTATAAAATGTACAAAAGCCCTAAAGGCCATACATTATTCTTTATAATTTCAACTTTAGACTTTTTTTTTTTTGTAAGAAAATTGTGCAACATTTTTCTTACCAGCTGCAAACCATTTAATCAAGCGTCTGCACATCATGCACACATCTACATTGGCTGAAAATGACCACATGTTTAGATATGTATTCAATGATAAAGATGTGGTCTCCTTCTCAAGTCATTTGAAAGTGGTACAAAGGAAAATTTACTTTGTATAAAAAATGCATTTGTATAAAAGTCCTTGCATCCAGTGAAACACACAAGATGCTCAACATGCTCATGCAGCTCAAAAGCTGCTGTCATTAAAACAAAGTAAAAAATATTATTATTATTAAATATCATAATAAATCAGTTTTACTAGTGCTTTTAGACTTTGGTTTATATTTTTATAATCACAAATGTTTTTAGGTGCTTTTCTGTTTTCTGTAATAAACAAGCTAAATTATTTTGGTCCCACATTAACAACAAGCAATACATTTGTTACAGTATTTATTCATCTTTGTTAATGTTAGTTAATAATACAACTGTTCATTGGTTTGTTACAAATAAATAGATACAACTTTTGATTTAATAATGTATTAGTAAACTAACATTTAGATTAACAAGTGCATTAGAGGTATTTTTCATTGTTAGTTCATGTTAGCTAATGTAATTACAATACGGTTCCATTTATTAAAATAAGTTAAAGAGCTTTTTAGATTAATATTTAGATAATACTAAGTCTCCTTTCACCTTCACACTTGGTTAACTGGTGTTTTAGCGAATGGAACAATTGTCACCAGCAGCGCATTAGACAACACTTAGACAAATTTAAACACATTTGAGCAGATATGAGGGGCCAAAGAGCTGACCAGCATCACACCAAAAATATCCCTTCGTTCTTGTGAAGCGCAGCTCCACTTTTGGCCTGAAGCTCGGTGACCAAGATGTGTTTAGTTTTAGTCGAAAGGTCACTATGTCACAGGTTCATTGTGAGAGATACCATTTATGGTTATTTGAGAGCTTATTGTTATAACTGAAATAAACAGCTCATTTAAAAAGCATGTATATCTTTGACATTAAACTTTAGGTAAGTGCTAAAAAGAATTGAAAAATGTATTGGTGAATTCATAACTCTTCAAAAAAAAAAAAAAAAAAGGATAATTAAAGGAATAGGTCACCAGACAATTCAAATGTGCTCACCCTCAGGCCATCCAAGATGTAGATTATGTATTTCTTCATATAAACAGATTTGGAGAAATGTATAGCATTACATGTTCACCAATGCATACTCTGCAGTGAATGGGTGCCGTCCGAATGAGAGTCCAAACAACTGATAAAAACACCAAAATAATCCACAAGTAATCTAAATGACTACGTTTTGTGAAGTGAAAAGCTGCATTTGTGTGATACATTCATCATTAAGAAACTTTTAACATCTATCCATATATTGCTAATTAAAGTCATCTGAATCAGAAGAGAACTATGTACAGATCAAGCACAGTTTACAAGCGAAAACCATCCAGAACAACAAATATGTTGGCAAATTTTGATGTGAGAGGACAACAGGGAATGGACTTTTTCACTGGAGTTTTCTTTTTTGGATGAACTATTCCTTTAAATGGACTCTGAACATTATACGTAAACTGAGCAATAGAGCCACATTTGGCTGTTCAAACCTCTTTGTCTGTGGTTTTATTCTGAAATGAAACTGCATTAGAAAGATACAGTGATAACAGAGAATATGTCTATTTATAGTCCACCAGTTTTTCCACTTACTGTTCTCTCATCATCCGTTGGCAGGTTCTGGGGAAATGGCGCTGAGGTGCAAGTTCTGTGGCCGAGGTGGACGGGACAGGCGATCTCTGCGCTCACTCAGGAGGGGTGTTGGAGGAGAGAAGCCTTACCAGTGCAAACAGTGTAGCAAGAGGTTCAGCCTTAAACACCAGCTGGACACACATCACCGGGTCCACACAGGTACAACCAACCTTTATACCCATGAGCCACCTTCCTCCAGTGTTTAAATCCAGCCTGGAAGTTTCTAGCGATCATGAAGACCTGGTTCAGGTGTGTTTAATTAGGGCTGGAGCTAAACTCTGCTGAAAGGTGGCGCTATAGAAGCAGGATCAGACACCACTCATTTAGATAAAGATTTCACTTTCTAAGAAACTGTACATTGTATTTCACTGCATCAAGATTAGATCTGTAATCTCAATTAATCTGAATTTTGTCATTTTATTAGTAATTGTTTTTTAAATGTTTACATAGTTTTTATTCAATTTTATTTCAGATTTATATATTTTAGTACATTAAGTTGATAATAAAGTAAATAAATATGAGAAATGTTGCTTTGCAACTAGCTGAAAAAAAATATATTTTATTTACAAAAAAAAAATTATATATATATATATATATATATATTCTTTTTATAGTTTTAGTTTTAAATAAGTCCATCACACACGGCTTTGTCTATTTTTTTTAAATGTGATCTTCATGAATTATACTGTATGAATTATCAACTGTACTTATGTACTTAAGTACTTGTACTTCTAAGCTTTTTTTAAGCTTAATATTTATATATTTTTTAATTTGTATTTAATATTTTATTATATTTACTTTATATTTTATATATCTATATTCCAATTCCCCCCCAAAAAAAAAATATATATTTTTTTTTAAATAGTTTTAGTTAACAATAACAACACTGATTACAGATTTGGTTAGGGATTCTGGCAAACCTTCAGCTCAGTTCTTTCTCCTCGTCTCTCTTCCAGGTGAAAAACCATTCGAGTGTCGGCTGTGTGGCCAGCGTTCACGTGACTATTCGGCTATGATCAAGCATCTGCGTACTCACGGCGGCGCCACTCCTTACCAGTGCACCCTGTGTCTGGAGTTCTGTAGCAGCCTGGCAGCCATGCAGAAACACCTGAAGAATCACCCCACGCAGGACTTCCCTCCAGACTGGAGCCTGAGCAGCACGTACCTGTACAACTGCCACACCTGAGCCCTGCGTGATAAAGCATGTAGATATGGAAAATTTAATGCAGATTTGATATTTTGAATACTTTTATTAATCTATTTTGAAGCCATTACTAATATGATAATATATTTAATATACATACAAAGGACATTTATGCCAGTTGATTTTTGTTTTCGTTGAAGACGTCTAGTTGGGTGAACACTTCACTCACCAATTAAGATGAAGTAGACTGTAATTTGCCAATGCTTATAACTTTCTCTGTGAAATATCATCACAATAGCATAAAAAATATTTGTTTGTTTATTTATTGAGCTGGTCAAATCTGTACCGTTTATATAAGCACTCACTATGTGATCTATTTACACACTGTATACAATCTTTTAATAAAAGCATTATGGTCAAAATGGTCAGTGTCTGTTTTAGTGTAGAAAAATGCAGCATACAGAACAGCAAGTAGCTTCAGTATGTGACAGCATATTCTGTATAAATGGATTTTAAGGCAGTAAGTGTAGAGATATGTATTTATGTTTTTGACAAAACATTTCCATTTACAGCAATTATGACAGAAGGTTTTAAGATTAAAAGCTATGTAGTAAAGTAACAATAAGACAGAATAGACATTTTGAATGGCCATCAATGATGAAAAGATGCTTAAGGGTGTAGTTCTGCCATCTATCAGCAGAGGCTGCCATGCAGGTCAAATAACACAAGGAGGAAAGTTTTCATCTTTCTCAGTCTGGAAAAACCGGTCGTGTGGTTGCAGCGATGATTTGCGGGAAGTATAATGACACTGGGGTTTAATGTGTGATGCAATCAGATGCTTAAACATTACAACTTTTGTTGATTTCGATTGCTTCCATTGATCTCATTTGCAAGTCGCTTTGGATAAAAGCGTCTGCTAAATGACTGTGTAATATGTAAATGTGCAACACCGCATTGATGCTTAATTGTAGTTTACTGAACCTCTGTACATCAGGAATAACCAAAGATTTTGCAACAGAATGACAAACATACCCTAACTTGAGCAATAATACATCAACAATATGGAGATATTCTTTCAAGGGTAGTAAAATGGACTGGAACAATTGTTTTCGTGTAAAATACATTTATTGCTTTTGTATTAGACAGCGCACATACATACATACACACACATACATACATACATACATACATACACATATATATATATA
>NW_015634026.1:1814125-1815265 GCF_001515625.1 Sinocyclocheilus rhinocerous | reverse complement strand
CATATATATATATATATATATATATATATACGTGTGTGTGTGTGGTTCCTCAATGTTATTATCATATGACAGGCTCCTACTCCAACTTGTTTCAGACTATGATTCCATATAGTCGGAGGATATTAAACGGTTTCGATATTTTGAGCTGAATGACATTGTTTTCAATTTGTCATGCCTCTCCTAACAACAAGGTTTTGTGTATCTTTAGTGTACGGTTTCATTTAATTTACGACGTTCCGTTTTTCTCTTTATCCATTTACAAAGTTTTAAAATGTGTTATGTTTTGAAATCTGTTCCGATTCTAAATGTTGCTTATTCCAAAAGACGCCGTTACTACAGAAACACGCGTTGCGAGGGAGGAGGGGAAAACAAACTTCTGCACTGATAGCGCACTCTCAAAAAGTGAATGACATAACTGATCCAGTCTCTATATTCAAAATTCTTTAGGCTACTTAAGATTTTTGGAAAATGCCTAAAGAGAACATATATGGGAACAATACTTCCGGAACCTGAACCGCTGAGAAAGGGGGCCGTCTTTATCGCACTCACAACAGCTAGAGATATTCGCATTCGTTGACTTCTGACACTCGCTCCTCCTGGATGTTGGGGATAGTGAATGTGCGTGCTCCTGTTGGTTTCACAATGTCGTCTTGGTCGTCCCCACCAAATTTCCAGTTAACGCTGCCTTTCAGAGATTCCTAGAGCTCCAGTCCCACTTGCAGGGTCTGTAGGTGATGCTGCTCTTGTGCGCTGCACGGCGGAAGAGGCACCGGATACGTTCTGTGGAAGCGTCTCAGGTAGACTCGAAACGCCCCTTTCTCCAGTGTCATGCACAGCTCAAAACGGGCTCCCCATTAGATCTCTGTCTCGATGTAGGAGGTCTTTGCTTGGCACATCATTCCTGTCAAAGCAAAGTTGTCAAACGATCTGAGAAAGCACCATGTCTTGTTATAGTAAGCTAACTTTAACCTTGACCACAAGATGGCGATATGGTGTAACAAATCGCATTCGTCTAAAACTGACGCTGTTTCTCCACATTAGTTTCAATCGGTGTGTAATTCTATAATATATGAGAATCTCACGAAAACATGTCCATGTTATTTTATTGTGTGTGTGTGTGTGTGTGTGTGTGTATATATA
>NW_015634026.1:1808817-1811876 GCF_001515625.1 Sinocyclocheilus rhinocerous | reverse complement strand
GCAATCAATCTTACTCGCATGATAATGTAGCACATATCCCTCCAAATTTTCATTCATTCAGTCCTTCATTTTCTCAAGGGTGATTCTCTTTTTCATTGCTGCAGTTAGTGTTGTTGAATAAAACGAAAAATTCGGCTAACTGAAAGAATTTATTTTAATAATCAAGGTTTTTGCCATTGCAATCTTACTCGCATGATAATGTAGCACATATCCCTCCAAATTTTCATTCATTCAGTCCTTCATTTTCTCAAGGGTGATTCTCTTTTTCATTGCTGCAGTTAGTGTTGTTGAATAAAACGAAAAATTCGGTAGGCTAACTGAAATAAAATATAAATATTAGATTAAATATTAGATTATAATGTTTACTATTAGTAGCCCTACAACAAATACTTACTCGTTTACAACTACCCAAATATAAATGAATGATTGAAGCTTTTATATAGCACTTTAGTGTATTGCTGTACACCAAAAGTGCTGTACACACCGCGGTGTGTGTGTGTGTGTGTGTTGGTTTTGGTGGATTACAAGGACATTTCACCAGTTTACATACCAGCATTATTAGGACATTTGGGATTATGAAGACATAGGACATGTCCTCGTAATTCAAGCGATGTAGATTGATCTGTTTGAGCCTCAGGAACAACCTCCTGCTTTTTTTGGGAATGTCCTTTTAAATGGGTGAACCAGTTTCCTGGTGTTTTCGAGTGTATGCCATTCCGCCTCCTATCGGCAGGATCTGTAACTGCTGATTTATACACATTACGACCTAAATGGGCGGAGACGGCGGGCTGCCTTTTGATTGGTTAATCACGCTCGCGCGCAGTGGAGGCAGGGTCTCTCCGGGAGCACGCAATCTGCATATGGACGAGCGATACAGCAGTGGCCAATTAGGTAAGTAAATAAAGTATTAAGATGTATATATTGATTCATAAAAATTGGTTTAGTCTATATGGCTTATTTTCTGTTGGCAGTGGTTAAAAGATATATTCACGCAGTCATAATCCGTATACATATAAAAAGCTCGAAGATAGGCCGCGACTTAATGTATGTAACGTTACGTTATTACTTATGAAATATTAGCAATATTAAAAGTATGTCGGAAGTTTTGGAAGAACTGTGAAATCAATGAGGAAATAGACTCTTTATAAAGCCTCCACATGCCTTGAATTCGTGTTGTGATTGAGAGGATTAATCATATTTGTTCGCAGAAATGGCTTTATTGGTAAAGAAAACGACGATAGTAAAGAGAATGAGGCATAGTTACGTATGTCAGAAATTTAGATAATTAATGGGTTTGAAAAGCTAATATATGCTAATAGACATAACACCGGCAATGTGCGCAATTCATATGCATTCAGAACAAATTCCGCTGTCACGGACGCTCAGTTGTTTTGCACCAAAAATACCTTCATATGGGCGGGGCTAAACAGGCAGCGATGTCGAAGCAGGTGTTGATCTTTTGTGGAGGCGGTGCTTATCCACACTATTACATCATAGAGTAGAACATTCCACAGGCTGTCATTTTGGCAGACTGGCTTCAATATAAGCTGCTTTTAGATTAACAACAAAGTTTAGTATTTATTTTGTGTACATACTTGTGTGTTAAAATTCAGTTGTTGAAGGTAAATTAACATTTTCTAAACCACTCTTCTTACCTGCCACTAAATAGTGTCACAAACATGACTTCATACAACTGTGTCATGCCTGGACAAGTGCAGAGTATGCATGGGATCGGGGATATCATCTTTTAAGTGGATTGGTGTCCGATGTAAAGGTCAGTATGAGCTCATTTTTTAAGCTGTGCTTGTAAGACTCAATTTGTTAACTTGATTTGTCAAAATGTACATATCTAGCTATTATATTGTTTTAAAAAAAAAACACATTAACGTTAATATATATACACTCTGCCTGTACCATTACCTTTATCATTTTTGAGATTTGAGACATTTTGATTAGTCTGCCAATGGTAAATCCTGCCAATTAATCATGGTTTGGAAAGGCACATGCCTGTCTATATTAGATCTCTCAGCTGACAATGCATATCAGAGAACAAGCTACATATGGAAGGTTTCCAAGACCACAGTGGCCTCCATAATTTATAAATGCTCACCACTTGGGAGAGCGAGTGATGTGTGGAGTTAATGCAATTAGGAAATGCTGCTCTATTATAGGTTTTGTCCTAAATGTGATCCTAACTGAAATCACCATGATCACTACACAGATAATACAGGATTCTAGAATTAGGACACTTCTGTAATGTGGCCCTTGGATTCGTGTCAGTGTGTCATTTCAGTTTATTTTATTTTTTATTTTATTTTTGCCAGAATTTATAAAATCCTGTTTTTGCTTTGTCTTATGATGCATTGAGTGCAGATTGATTGAATTTAAATAAGGGCTGCAATTTAACAATGTGAAAGAGTTTGAAGGGGTGAATACACTGTACAATGTACAGTATACTAGTTCTATATGTGTAGATGTTTAATATCAGTGGCAAACAGGGTCAAGGTTAAACAAGATTCAAACCTCTAGAGTAGCTGCCAATAGCACTACAATATTCCTCTTCACTAGAAACTGTTCAATGAATATGTGGATCTGCTCAAAACGTTAAATTTCAAACAAGATCCATCCACTATAATGATAAACCTCTACCTTGCGGTTTATTGCTGCTGTACATCTGATCTTAGTATCAGTGTTAGCAACCTTTTTATATCTTATGTCATCTGTAAATTTTTCAGTCAAAGTCAGATTATCATTGATTCAGTGATGTCATCATCCAGTTCAGTCATCTTCAAATACTATCTGTGCAATCAAGTCGACAATATTGCCAGAAATTAAGTGTCCCCAACTACGCAAGACAAAGATGACAGCGGCAAGGAACCAAAACTCCATCGATGACAGAAATGGAGAAAAAACCTTGGGAGAAACCAGGCTCAGTCGGGGGGCCAGTTCTCCTCTGACCAGACCAAACCATCATGGCATGGGAACTGTATAATTTAGTCTAATAATATTAATTGCTAATAGTAAATCTAATCTAATAATTAGTGCTGTCAAAATTAGCA
>NW_015634026.1:1803150-1808189 GCF_001515625.1 Sinocyclocheilus rhinocerous | reverse complement strand
AGTGTCCCCAACGAAGCAAGCCAGAGGCGACAGCGGCAAGGAACCAAAACTCCATCGGTGACAGAAATGGAGAAAAAACCTTGGGAGAAACCAGGCTCAGTCGGGGGCCAGTTCTCCTCTGGCCAGACCAAACCATCATGGCATGGGACTGTATAATTTAGTCTAATAATATTAATCGCTAATAGTAAATCTAATCTAATAATTAGTGCTGTCAAAATTAGCAGGCGATACATTTTTTCAGTTTAACGCATAAAAAATATTTAACGCAATTAATGCAGGGGCGGGGTTTTGGGTTGGCCACCACTCACCACTGCTGCTTCTGTCTCTCTTTTTCTTGACAAGAAGTGCATTTAATCAGTCGCAAAACGCCTTTATGATCACATCAAACCAGAGATGTTTCAGACACTCTTCTATTTCACGCACAAAGGCACCGGCGCGCGCTGTAGCCTGTATCATTTCATATCAAACAACATAAAAAAAAAGATGAACCCTTTTGTTGGTTTACTTTTAACAAATAAAACAACCAACAGTGAACTTAAAGGAAATGATTAATTATTGGTTTTATTTCTTGTTTAAAATGCTTCCCAGCTGCATTCCTCAAGTCCAACTCTGTTGCTGCCGTTACTTCCGTTGGTCATCACAGCATCTGCCAAATAAGAAATAAAAAAAAAAAGCACAAGAAAAGCTTGACATAATTTTTTACTTTAATTACACTCCATTAATCGCATCCAAAATAAAAGTTTTTGTTTACATAATATGTGTGTGTATTTATATATAGATAATAAATATTTACAGTACACACATGTATATTATAGTGTTGTTATGGACAATTTATTGTTTTCATTTTACTGTCATTGTCACAGAAATCAAATTTTAGTGCAACATTTGCATGTAGATAAAAAAAATTAAAAAAAAACACAAGGGGCCCCGGGTGGGGGGGTTTGCTCTGCCCACACTGTCCCACAGAAAACCCGCAGTGGGCCGCGCGGGCATGTTTGCTGGGTAAGTGATCAAGTGCTTAGGTTGTTCCAGTTCAGCACATTCCAAGGTTTCCGCCAGAAGTGGGCACTCGTGCAACGTAATCAATGACGTACATCCAAATAAACGAGACGGAGGGAAGTTTGCGAGTGAAGGGCATAAAAAATGGACTGGAACGCAGCCCAAGAAGATGCATCGAGGCAAGATGAATGTAGAGCTGCTGGTCTCATTGGTGTCTGAACACAAAGGGCTTTATGACAAACGCGACAGCGACTACAACAATCTCGATAAGAGGGAGTTGTTATGGAGAGGAATTGCAGATCAAATAGGATTCGATGTTTACCGGGGTATTCCTGTTTTTCATTATAATTAAGTCTGGCTTTTATGCTAGGGTGACCATACGTGCCATTTTCCCAGGACCCTGGCCAGGACGCGTCCTGGGAAAATGGCACGTATGGTCACCCTATTTTATGCAGCATTGTTTACACTGAATTTTGAGCAGACACAGAGCAACCTTAACTTGTCTGTGTAAAGATGCCTTAATTAATCAACCAAATAGGCCTATATATGTTTTGTAGCTTAATTGGCATAACAATTTATTAAGTAAATAAATAAGAGAGAGCAAAACACATAAAAAGTAAAATAATCAAGTCAAGACTTTATGGGACTACTAGCTATTTTGACCAAGGCTAAATTAAAATAGAAAATTACAAACTTTTATTTGTTTCCCAAAAAATTTAGTCTTACCTATGTAGTTTGATTCCAGCAAGAGCACTGGGCAGCTGGTCTCACAAGCAAGTACTGAGAACATCCTGAATGTGTCGACTATGGACATCAAAGTTAATCATGATCATCTTTTAATCTAGTAATCCAGGTGTCTCAACAGACAACAGCAGAAAGGACAGATCAGTAATGTCATATAGGGATGGGCCGGGCGAGACCTCTTATATTATTTTTCGATCCGATACCGATATTTTCAAGCCCATATCGATATCGATACGTCTAAACTAAAGAAGCATGTAATCAGTAATTATACTCAGCATCCATATAATGAGCATGATTAGCCCTCTATCAGGTTACACCGTTTTGAGGTAAGGGAGACTGATAAATAAGATCAAAAGATGAAAGTAAAATCAAAAGCATTAACTTGATGTTGATGTGTTAAGAGAAATATAGTTGTTATACTTTAATTGTTATTGTAATTGTTTAGACATTCTCTGTGAGTAATGTTTTCTCAGAGTAACCTACGGTGGCCGAGAAGTGCAAAGCAAATCACAATTCTGAAAATAAAATAACAAATTACAAATGCAAATGCAAGTCTAAAAAACAAAATAACAATTCAGAAAGCAAAACAACAATTCAGAAAACATTATAACAAGTCAGAAAACACAATGACAAATTCGAAAACAAAATAACAAGTCAGAAAACACAACGACAAACCGGAAAAGGTTGTGTTTTCTGACTTGTTATAATGTTTTCTGAATTGTTGTTGTGCTTTCTGAATTGTTATTTTGTTTTTTAGACTTGCATTTGCGTTTGTAATTTGTTATTTTGTTTTCAGAATTGTGATTTGCTTTGCACTTCTCGGCCACCGTAGTAACCACTGTGTCTGAAATGTATGCATAAAGGTTTAATTATGACCTATAGTCAGTGACTATAAATAAGTCTAGTCACTGCTAAATTTACAACCCACCCAACTCCTTCCCTTCAACTCACAGCTGGTTAGGTTCACAGTCTCTCAGACGTTATCTCAGTGCAGCCACGTCAAGGACTACATGAAATCAGCCTCAATGACTTCAGAGAGGTGTATAGAAGGGGCATTCTTTAATCGTTCTCTGTACAAATGTCAGCGATGTGAGACTAAATATGAAATCATAAAAGGTAAGTTTTAAATTCTGTGTTCGATAAATCACCTCTTAGTCCATATAGGCTACTTGTAACTTGAATGCGAATTACAGGGCGAATTCAAATAAATTGGGACACTTTTTGGCATTGAAATGACTGGGAAAACGTCACAATTAACCTAAATTAACTCTAAAGGTAATTTTCATGTCGCAATGTGTCATTTCGTACAAAAATTTTTTTGACAAAACTGATCGCCACTGTGTTTCATTCCTCAAGTGAACGCTGTCTGCAACCAAACAGCATATTTTGCTTTACCCTACTGGTAAAGCAAAATGCACGTTTACAAATCATTGTTCTGTTCTGAGGGCAGGATACGAATTTACTGAAAACTGCGGGTGGTCCGACGAGCAACAGCAGATCGAGTCACCTTACAGACCATGCAGAGCTGGGACATTTAACGATGGATCTCAAGTCATATGCCAAAACTGTCGCTCTTGCCCACCGCCACAGTTTACTGCGTCTGTGTGCAAAAACACTTCGGATACCATCTGCTGTAAACAAAGGTACGTCTAACTTTAAATTTTATTCAGTTATTTTTTTACTACTATTATTTTTTTTAAGAGTAATTTCGTAATGAATGCATTGCTAATTTAAGCTCTGAAAATCGAAAGCCAGTCCGAATGAGCGGTTTGCTTTATTCAATTTGATTATATAAAAAAAGTGAGCTTTAAATCTTGTTTGTCTCTTTTATTCCCATGTATGGATATTATTGGAAATGTTACTTGATATTTTTTTTTTTTTTTTTTGCAGAGAGCAGTTTTTGAATGGAAAATGTATCCCTCAACCGTCACAGACCACAAGGATAACAGTAATAACGATTGTTTTAACTTTTCAAGCGTTTCTTGGAGTCAGCTCTCTCTTTAATGCTTTCTCATCTAAGATAGAGAGATATTAGCTTAAACTTTCCAAAAATGCATTTTAGTGCTAAAGAAAGCTTGACAGGCCTAGTTAACAGTGCAAACTCTTTTTTTAGACTGCGAGTACGACTGTCCACAGCTCTGTTGCCAACTCAAGCCCCTCTCCCAGCCCTCAAAACTTTCCAGACCCCTCTCCAAGCCCTCAAAACTTTCCAGGCCCCTCTCCAAGCCCTCACAACTCCATTCCAAGCCCTCAAAGCTTTATGCCAAACCCCTCTCCAAGTTCATATGAAGGGTCTCATTCACATTTCATAGGTATTGTTTTGAATTTCATTATTCTTAATCTACATTGGTTTACCATATATTATTCAAAAGTTTGAAGTCTGTGAATTGTTTGTCCGTTTTGGGGGGGGGGAAGTCTCTTATGCTGGAACAAAAGTACAGTTCAAACAGCAATATTGTGAAAACATTACTACAGTTTAAATCTAGTTTTGTATTTGAATAAATTTTGAAATGTAATTTATTTTCCATGATGGCAATGATCCTTCAGAAATCATTCTGATTTGCGAAATATTTCATATTATAATAAATGGTGAAAACTGATTAATATATTTGTGGAAAACCGGATACATTTTTAGGATTCTTTAAAGGAACCGCATTTATTCAAAATACTTTTTTTGTAACAATGGAAAAGACTTTACTGTTACTTTTGATCAATTTAATGCATGCCTGCTGAATTGAAGTATAAATCTTACTGACCCCAAACTTTTGAATGGTATTGTACATATTTACAGTATATCACCAACCAAGTTGCATGTTAAAATTTAGCCTACTCAGTTTGTACATTTTATGCATACTCCAAGTAAGAGAGAGATAGAATATGCTGGCTTTGATGCTGATCAACAGCAGATGTGAT
Source organism: Sinocyclocheilus rhinocerous (assembly GCF_001515625.1). NCBI lineage: Eukaryota > Metazoa > Chordata > Actinopteri > Cypriniformes > Cyprinidae > Sinocyclocheilus > Sinocyclocheilus rhinocerous. The sequence goes on along the minus strand of NW_015634026.1, from coordinate 1,803,533 downwards.
GGTTTGTTTTCTTGTGCATCTTTTAGGGATCTATGTATGTTTTGGGATTTTATCAACTCTCGCTCTGGCGTGTCTCTTCCTGTTCATCAGAAGGAGGACTAAACCTTTCAATGAAGGTCAGTCAAACATAAAGCAAAAGGAGGCAGGAAATAAGAAGGAAATCCTGCAGGTTTCATAATTATTAATGTTTCCTGTTATGACCGAGTGAGACTGATCCAACATTTTAAAACGAGCTCTTTAAAGACTTTCATCTCATTGCTAAATGACATCAAGAAATGGTTGATTCGTAGTTTAACATGATGACACAAATAGTCTTTCATAACCACTGTGACTTTATCAAAACATTGCTCTGTTTGTTTGAGCATTTCAACACACTGACTCCA
>NW_015634026.1:1802534-1802940 GCF_001515625.1 Sinocyclocheilus rhinocerous | reverse complement strand
TGTGCCCTTTTCAATAAAAAAAAATTTAACCCTGCCTCCAATTTTTTTTTTTTTTTTTTTTTTTTGACCAATGCAAGATTAATGAGTTCTGGAAACTCAATTTCTGCAACCCTGTGTGTCAATGCTAGTGGAACAGAAGTGATAGACTTTACATTTATTTTGTATTATTACACAATTCTTATTGCTACATAACATAGTCTTGAGTGCTACAATGAAGCAAGATGAATCTCACAAGATTAAAGGGGTCATATGATGCGATTTCAAGTTTTCCTTTCTCTTTGGAGTGTTACAAGCTCTTGGTGCATAAAGAACATCTGTAAAGTTGCAAAGACTAAAGTCTCAAATCCAAAGAGATATTCTTTATAAAAGTTAAGAGTCAACCACGCCTACCTAAAACGGCTCGTTC
>NW_015634026.1:1786109-1802524 GCF_001515625.1 Sinocyclocheilus rhinocerous | reverse complement strand
AATGCACTGTGTCAGCTGGCCAATCAGAGCAGACTGTGCTTGTCAAAGGAGGGGGCTTTGTTGAAAATGACGTGTTTGAGAGAGGCGGGGCATAGAGGACCTACAATAATGTACAGTATTTGAAAAATAATGTGTTTTTTTGAACATTAAAGCATGTCAACATATTTTGTTACACCAAATACACAAAATAATGATCTTTAAAATAGCATCATATGACCCCTTTAACAAAACAACATGAATTTCTCTTGTGTTTTTAAAAAAATGCCAGAATTAAAAAAATGCTGTAATGGAGCAAGTCATGAAAGCCTGTCCAAAAAGGGCATTGCCACATATGAACAGTCCGTCTCATACAACATAATCAACGATGGTAATAACGATCACGTGACTGGATTGTCACACATGTTAGGTGGGTATATACGAATAACAGTTACACATAACCCTACATAACTCCTTTACAGTAATTTTCCAAGTGAAAAACTGGTGATTTGCCATAAATATTTTCACAGCACCTGAGGTCCATGATGCACCTCTGAAAACGGTGCTGGACAACTTGGATGTTCTTGAGGAGCTTGTGTTGGTATTAGACCCGGACATTTCTGGCGCCAAGAGCACTCGTCACCTTGCTGCCCAGTGCTCCTTTTCCTTTGCCTGGATAAATTATGCTTATTCCATGAAGGACCACAAAAGCCCCCTTGTTGCCGTGTTGGAGGGTGTCGTCACCAAGAACCCAGACTGGACTGTCGGCCACCTCGCTGAGCTGCTAAACGCTATCAGTCGTAACGATGCAGTGGAGATTTTGGCGAAGCTTCCTGCAGGTGTATAAGAATAATTCATGCAATATTTTAAGAACACAAACCAGTAATTTACTTATAATACTGTATTGTTGAACACAATCTCATAAGAATTCGTGAATTTGTATGATCTGCTTATGCCTCAGAGGGTTAATGCTTAGTATTTGTTCTAAAAATCGTTCATCGTAGTGGACAATTATACAAAATCGCCAACTTGGAAATGGTTTTCTCATGAGATTGTGTATTTTTCCCTATATATAAGTTCAGTATTCAGTTGACAGTTGAAGCACGCAATGCTTGAATAATGTACTCAGACTGACCGTCTAAGATGCAAACAAAACACTTCATACAGTTAACAGTGGATAACAGATGTTCATCTTGAGTCCATGTGGAAGCATTTGGAATCAAAGACAAGACACATTTTGGGGTTTTCCCTAACTGTTCCACCATCTCCATTTCATCCTAGTTCATCCTTACATGTTACACATTTAGTTTTATATAGCTTATATGAAACGTAACACTGCATAACACAATTTATATTTCACAATTTTTGTTAAACTACTAGAATTCATGAAAATGAAGTGTCTTTTTCTTCTAATCTTTTTATAAGTGTCATAAATCTTGGAAACTTAGAATTATTGGCAAACCAATATTCCAAGTTTTCAATTTCTTGACAGGATTTGGCCACAAACCCTTTCTGAAAGCATTGTTGTATCATTAGTTATTAGTAGTGCACAATTTATTCTTTTGTATAGTCAGCACAAAGATCACAATAAATCTTGAACTTTTTTCAAACATTGTACATCTTTATTAAGCAAAAACACTATAAATAAAAAAAAAAAGTGCATAGAAAAATTGAACAGGTTTAGAAATATGTATACAACTATTTACAAACTTAGGGGTCATTTGTACAAGGTAGCAAAGACGCATGTTTTTTCATTTGAAGTCTTTTTCAACACAACGTTGTATTTTTAAAATAGCCTACACAGGAACAGACAGAATTTCTTTTCCCAGGAAGCTCTGGGAGACGCATTATCACAGGAGGTCCTGACTAGTGCTTTGCATCCTTCATTGCACACGAGCCAACTCTGCATGACAGAACAGACCAAGCAAATCTAGTTTTGCATTAGTATTACTTGATATCGTCTGAACAGCTTGAGGTAGAATCCTTGCAAGTCTGGGGTGGTTTGATTAAAATCTGAGATCCGCTAAATTTCAGGTTCTGGATGGAGATTCTCCCTCCGCACAAACACACAGAGTAAGGAAAAAGTGGGAGACGCCAACGTGATTTAGTGGGAGGAAACTTCTCCTTTGGGAAAGTCAAATAAAATCAGACAACTAAGACATTTAAAACAAACAGCCGGCTCAACACATCACCTCTTAAAAAGGCCACGTTGCAAGAACTCATCCTCAATGTTCACGTTAAAGAAAATGGGGAAAACGGTTTAAAAGAACGAGAAAAAAAAAACCCTGAAGAAAACTCTGATAAGACCTTGGTCACATACAAAAAAGCACAGACCTATGGGTAAAAACTCCCATAAAGACAAACAGGAATAAAAAGAACGCTCTTACAGTCCGAACGATGGCATCAGCTTGTTGATTTTTTTCCTGCATGAAGACGACAACCAACTCCCAAATCTTTCAAGGAAAATTAAGGTGCCGAGTACCACCGTCTACTGAAAAACTGTTTCAATAACTCTTCTATAAATATATATATAGATCTTGTATACATCGTCTTCACGGTCCTACGTCTTCTAGGACACTTTAAGCAGTTTCTAACTCCCTAGATAAATGTAGAGCTCCAATTGTATGTGCAATTGTGGCAGAAAATGATTTATTGCAGGAACAATCCACAACGAGGATGCATTTAGTCACGATTAGCTTAAGTAGTGTCCTCTACTACATGACGAATAGAAGCTCAAATATCCACTCTCCAGGCATGATTTTGTTTTCGACACAAGGCTCTCAAGAGGTATTAAAATCACAAACATGCTAAAACGTTGCCGTTTTGAGTACTGGGAATGGGGTTTCAAAACACCACTGACATTTGTTGGAAAGCGTGTCTGGGTTGCTTTGCTATTTTAGTACCGGTTGCAGCAACTACAGCTCGCATCGGTTCTCATGAAACAGTATTGTTTTTACCCCCTTTAGGACTCATGTTAGGCTTAGCACCATGGAGGTCATCAAGTTTTTAAAACCGCTTATACACTCACACCACAGAACAAGCCCGCAAAACAGAATGAAGAGTTAGACCTGCCAGTAAAAATGCAACGAAAATAAATTAATTGTTAAAAATAAAGCCTTTGAGAAGATTAAAAGGGTTTTCAAGTGAAAAACTGTCACAGATGAGAGTGAAACGCAACCGAGCGAGTCCATGTGCAAGGAGTGGATCCATGGGTCACACTGAGGGGTTTACAGTGTTGTCCTGAGCAGTGTGAGTCTTTCTCGGCCAAACACGAAAGTGTGGTCTAAACTAAAATCGATATACAGATCTGAATACGTTCACATCATTTCATTAGTAATATGCATGTTTTTACAGAGTATCTTCGCTGCCGCTACGCTTTCGCACACTACGTGGTCCGCACTATAAAATGCTTCTCAAGCACAGAGGCGATTCTGTTCATATCGTGAAAATCCAGCACTTTAAGGTTGGCTCGTGGGAGGTTGTTTGGAATTTAAAGGTCATTTATGGGAACAGAACACCCCGAACTCTTGGCAGCGCATCCCAGGTTTTGGAAAGCATAAAAACCTGCGGGAATAATTTAAAAGTAGTCACAATTTTGCTGCAAAATATACCACGACTCTGCCTTTAGTTCAATATTCGTGCCGCTTTTTTTCCTCGTACTTTGCTGCTTATGAACTGGTTTAAAACTGCTGCTTTGACGGAAACTCCTTTCAAAACCGCTAATATTCTGATAAAGCTTTTAATGAAGTACAGAGGAGGCTGCATGGTGGGAAATGTTCTTGAAAAGGCCTTGGCCGTGTTACCACACACCACTCATGCGCCCATCCCATCTGCTCTACTGAACTGAATGTAGACTCATCGAGGAATCAAGGTTGAAGGAACGGCTCCACAACAGCGGTTTAAAAAAAATGGTGGTCCTTGTATGTGCCTGTTGAAGGACTTTGAAATGAAGTGGTGACTGTGTTAAGCTTTGAAACCTTCCGCTTGGACCCCCTTTACCCGTCAAGCCTCAATCTACCATTTTTACCCGTCTAACTCCACTGTCGTGCAGTTGCACTGCAACTTCTCCAAGCTCCTTTTCAGTTTAAGAAGTGCCGACAGCGCTTAGCGCCACAGTTGCAGCCGAGCTTGTTGCTGGCATCTTCTATGGGGAACTTGTAGTCATAGGTCAGCTCCTCTCCACGGTAGATCTTCCGCAAGGCGAAAATAACTATGTGCTTCTGACCTTCTACATTGATGACTCGAGAGTAGCAGTTTGGCTCGCAGGAGTGGTTGATGAACCGCGCCGCGTTACCATGCATCGTGGCGTCTACCACATCAAAGTCATCGATGCGGAACATATAGCATCCAATGCCCTGGAAGAAAGAAGTGGTATAAGTGATATTCAAACTCTGACCCAAATCTAGCGTATATTATATATACAGAGAGAGAGAAAGAGGGATTTTTTTTTTTTTAAAGAAATTAATACTTATATTCAGCAAGGATCTATTAAATCGATCAAATGTTCCAGTAAAGACATTTATAGCGTTACAAATGATTTCTCTTTCAAATAAATGCTGTTGTTTTTAACTGTCTATTTATCAAACAATCCTGAATAAAAAAAATGTATCACAGTTATCACAATAATATTAAGCAGAACAAGTGTTTTCAACATTGATAATGATAATGAATATATCTTGAGCGCCAAATCAGTATATATCAGAATTATATCTGAAGGATCATGTGACACTGAAGACTGGGGGTAATGATGCTGAAAATTCAACTTTGCATCCCAGGAACAAAGTATATTTTAAAATATACTGAAATAGGAACAATTATTGTAAGCTGTAATAAAATTTCACAATATTACTGTATTTTGCTCCATTTTTGATCATATAAATGGAGCATTAGATACTTTTTTTGCACTAAAATAAAAGTAATAAATGTTTCTAGGCAGTTCTTATTTTTCTTTTAATGTTGGGGATGGTGTCTTGGTATTAAATTATATTAATATTTAAACTAAATAAATATTAAATAATACTAACTACAACAAGGAAAATGGGTAAAAACAGAGGGCCATGACTACCTAAAATGCATTTCTGTTGTTAAACCTGGTGGTAATTGGCTGAGAGATCACAAATAAATAAAAAAGCACATTTCCACTCACCTTGCCATCATAATACTTCTCACGCTTGTCTGTAAGAACAGAACGAATGACAATGCCTGAATACTCAATGACCATCTCTCCTGCCTCGATGTTTCGCTTGCAGAAAAGGCCTCTTCCATGAATCGCAGATCTACAACAAGAATGAATTACAGGAATGAACATGACCTGTTTTTAATTAGAACAGAGCTAAAGAGATGAAACTGCAAAGGGGTCGCAGAATGGATTCCAAAGATTGTATTTTCTCTGGCAAAAACACGTTCACAGACACCCTATGTGAGCTTTAGGCTTCAGACGCACTGTGTCTAAGACATTGCAGGGCTAAAAAGAAAGATAAATATTCTTAGCAGATCTTAAAAGATGATTCCCTAAAAAAAAAAGAACAGAATCTTTATTTATTCCAATGGTACCGGGGCTTGGTGGAAACAACACTTGGAAACAATAGGTGCACATTTCTTTCATGGGACTGGTGACTTCATCTCATCTTATTATATAGTCTCATAATGGAATTTTGACTTCTGCAAAAAATAAAGTCATACTCATCTTTTCTACTGAGGTTGCTCAAATGTGGGAGCTAAGGACAGAACTGAAACCGACTCAGTTCCTTATTTGGAGGTTAAAAACAGTCAACCTACCTGTAGACACCAACCGCTTCCTTGGATGTCTTCTCTAGATGTCTAAAGCGCATCGCCATCGGAAGCTCCAAACTTGTTGCGCGCCTGTAAAATACAATTGAGTTTATTCGTCATGTGAACCAAACCACAGATGACTAATAATCAAAAACGGCAATACTGAGGAAATTATTCAAGAAAGAGGAAATATGAACAGCTAAAGATTAAAAAGGGGAAAGGCATATGAAGAGCACACTGCCAAGACACAAAAAAAAAAAAAAAAAAAAAAAAACGTAAAATGTCACTAAAACCAAGTATCAGTACCAGTTTTTTTTTTTCAGCAAAAATATTACCTTGAGTATTTCTCATAATGACTCCTATTAAAATACTTTTTAAAAACAATTATAAAAAAATAAATAAATTAAACATTAAAAACACTATGCACATAGTGTTTTAATAATGAAACAATAGAGATTTGACTGTGAAACTCCCATCATGTTTTTCTCCAAACTCTTATGTGTGTCATATGAGAAAAACAAAGCTTCAGTCAAATTCAAACTCTTATTTGACCTGGTGGATTTGAGAAGAACCTCATCCTCTTCCTCATCATACAGGTCGGTGTCAGGAAGCTGTCTGTGCTGTGACGCCAGGAAGTTGAACATATCAAAGGTAGACTTCCTGCGAAACAGATACAAGAGCAGATGTGAACTATACTCAGAAAAGTTTTTTTTTTTTTAGGCACGCAAACTTACTAGATAACACCTCTTCTCCGTGACTGCAGGGTAACCAAGAAACACGGTGCAAAACATTTCACTTTAAAACACCTACTTTCTCGTAGCTAGGTATTAGTCATTTAGCCTCTTTCTATAAAAGCTATTCATATAGGGACATTCCCCCTAACAGTGACCTACTATGAATTTCCTTATTTAACAACACAATGTTCTCAGTAACTGGTTCAAAGTTGTGAAAAAGTACTGTCAATCAATTATAAAACACAACTAAATGAATTACACAGTAAGGCCATAAATTAATCATATGAACAGCAAATAATCACATATCAATTTGCTGGTAAAGGCTCTTCAATAACAATAATAATAATAATAACAATTATTATTATTGTTGTTACTGTTATTGGTGGTAGTGGTATACAGTGCATTAGTTTAGAAGAATGTTTCTAATTTTGGAATAAAAGTTAGCCTTCTTTCTTTGCGTGAACATTTGGGCGGCGCTATGCCCAAATGCCTAAATCTTCCCACATCGTGACGTAGACAAGTGGGGGCGTGTTAGAACGAGCCGTTTTAGGTAGGCGTGGTTGACTCTTAACTTTTATAAAGAATATATCTTTGGATTTGAGACTTTAGTCTTTGCAAATTTACAGATCTTCTTTATGCACCAAGAGCTTGTAACACTCCAAAGAGAAAGGAAAAATTTAAATCGCATCATATGACCCCTTTAAACGCAGAATGTGTTAATTTGTGCAATGATAACCTACCAGCAATGTAAAGATGGTTTTATTAATATATTGGAATGAGTACATTACAATATAAATTTATTAGAAACAATACATTATTATTTATGGGCTTAAAAACAAAATGACAGAAAAAAAAAAAGAATATTGTACCTGGTGGGGAGTGTTCAGTGTTAACATGAAACCTTCGCCATTACCTATATTGTTATGCTTTTGCACAGTTATGGAGGCCCTTCATAATGCAGAGGTCAACTGCCTGCTCTGCCTATAGTTAGAAATGGCCCTATAGTATGCAGTGTTTAATAAACAGCTGTTTTACTAAATTCTGCTGAAGTGAAACTTAGTGCAGTCCTATATCGTGATACGTATCTTTGCTGGTGATACACAGCCCTAATATATAGACACATAATTTGTATTATTATTATTTATCTTTACTAGTAGTATACATATAAGAGAAAGTACATATATTTATTTGCATCACTGTGTTACCACCACTTATTTACCACTTAAAAACAAACAAACTGACCTCAGGTAGACTTCAGAGCGGGCACAGCCACTTGGGTTAACGGGCAGATCTTCCTCCTGACTGGCCTGTTTGTGGAAGCGGAAGGTGTGGCGATGGCAGCGATTGGCACCCTGGAGCTGTTCCACCAGGTAGACTACAGCATCATGCAGCATTCCCATCACACGCACCCCGCTCATCCCAGAAAAAGTGAGCTGCCTCAGTCCAGCAACAGCACGGGCCTCCTGAACTCCCTTGATAACAGCGGTCCAAGCGACTGTGAATGTGAAGAATGAATGTGATAATTTTTTAGTTCATAAATACATTTAAAAATGTAAAAACACTACACTTTACATGCACACGTAACATATTTAGGTCTTTGGCCTGCCAATAGCAAGAGAATAAAGAAAATGGCCATGTATTCTGCATAATTCCTTTACAAATTAAATAAATAAAACTGATTAAATATAATAACTAAAACCACACACACACACACACATACATATATATATATATACAGGGGTTGGACAATGAAACTGAAACACCTGGTTTTAGACCACAATAATTTATTAGTAGGGTGTAGGGCTTCCTTTTGCGGCTAATACAGCATCAATTCGTCTTGGGAATGACAGATACAAGTCCTGCACAGTGGCCAGAGGGATTTTGAGCCATTCTTCTTGCATATATGTATATATTAAAAGTAGATCATACTTTTACACTCAACATATTTTTGTCTCCTACCCTCAATACTGTCTGCTTCTACACTGAAGCCGTCATCACTAGCGATCTCAAAGCGTAGGTGGGGCTGGTCTCGGCTGGGTGGACTATGCTCTTCCCCATCTGATGGAGGCATCTCATCATCTGAACAAGACAGCATCCCTAAAAGGAAAGAGTCTTATTTTTGAATCCATTGAAACACCTAAAAGTGAGCAAAATAAAATAAAATAAAAAATAATACCTGAGTATTTGTTCCAGTCAGACAGTGCATTACGGTTAGCAGGATCCCAGGTTGCTGGCTTGTTGCTGTCTCCACCACGAGGCAATGAAAGACGATCCCAAGGTCCAGGCCTAGAATAAAATAAATGATAGGCCACATACAATATCAGTGGTTTAGTCACGCCATTGCATGCATGCATGACATTCTTTCCATTACAATACTGTAACGTCACCACTTACTCGAATAACATACTTCAGTGGAACAAACTACCCACATTAAAAAAATACTGTGGTATTTGTAATTATTAATATGAAAGCATTCAGTATTCTATCTTTGACATGTTAAACTGACATTTGGCATGATCTGCTGCATGTATGCATTGAATTTACTGTTTTATAAGCAAAACATATAGGTAGGTCCAGCTCAAGTTTGACAAAACCATTTTCTCAAAACTGAAATACAATATTACACATATTTTAGCAGTACAGGACTCAAAATGCTGCCAGTAACTTGATAATCTTTAAGGTATCATTTATGTATTACTACTTAATTTCAAAACTTTTTAAAAGGCAAAAATAATACTGATACTTAAATGTCTTTAGTGAAATCATCCAGGAATTCCCCCTTTTACATTTAGTGGCTCACCTTGCACTCTCAGAGTCACTAATTCGCTCTTCATTCAGCTTGTCTAAGTCTAGAATTCCCTTGACAGTTGGGGTTTTAATGCGAACTCCATACCTGCAATTGAAAAAGATACAGATAAATGAATAATCCATGCAGAGTTCGAAAGCGAAGAAAAACATCCGAAAATTTGAATCAATTCTTACTGATTCCATTTACCTTGCTGATACCGAGTTTGACTTGCGTGGTTCTTCCAATCCACTAGGGCGGTCCAGGTCTAAAAAGTCAGATTTTGATTTCTTGGTGGCGATACGGTCAGATAAAGAGGACACTCTTTTCATTCGAACCTGTTTTGGTCGAGGTGCTGCTTCTGGTGTTGCTGGTGGGGAAGACTTTATCTCTGATTCAACAAGGAGTCCTTCCGGTAAAACTACTGAACTTGTTGTCTGAGTTCGCCCAACAACGGTACTGTTACGAGGTGATGAGGGAATTAGGGAAACAGTCTTGTTGGGATCATAATATCCAGCCATAGCTTGGTTGATGATAGCTTGGGCACTTTCTGCTTGATTTGATGTATCTGAGGAGGTTGTTATTTGACTCGTAGATTGTTTGCTAGAGGGGCCATGTGTGCTTGCAGACTTTGTCCTTCTAGGTGTGGAAGACTCCTTCTTATTCCGTGGTTTTTTCACTCTATCTCCAGAAGCTTTGGCACTCCTACGTGACTTCTTAGCATCTGCTGGTAGTGAAGCTGCTCCGTTAGTACTAGTGGCAAGTAGCTGGGTAATGGTGTTGGAGGTCTGTACCAATGGAGTTACAATTTGGGAGACTTGGGTTGGAATGGTGACACCTGCAACTGGGGACAAGTTCCCAGCTGCTGCAAGTGTTGCAGACAAGGCATTGCTTTGCAAAAGGCTGGCGATTTGAGTAACACAGTTATATGAAGGGGAATTTAGAGTCGGCAGCTGGAAGGTGTTGCTTTCAGGGTTTTTGACAAATATTTGACCAAGACGATTAACAAGTAAAACATGTGGTGTAGGATCCACATTAGGTCCACCAACCTCCTTTACGGTAAGAATAGCATGACCTGGCAATGCTTGGGTAACCAACTGTTGTTGAGGTTCAACTGTTGATCTGGGGGTTGAAAAATTTATGGAAATTGTTCGACCTGGAGCAGTTTCTCTTTGCATAGGTGTGGTGTTGTACCCATTGATGACACCTGGAGCAGAGGCTGGCTGAATGGCAGAAGGCATTGAATGGCACTGAGCTGATGGTTGAGAAGTTACAGAGGAGGAGATCATGCCAACAGTTGTAGAGCCGATGGGCTGTGGGTAAGTGGGATGCAATGGGACAGACACTGTACCCAAAACTGGCCCATAAGTCCCAAGAGGTACACCAGTTGCTGATGGCACAGACAGCATTGACTCTGGTTTCTGTGGTAAATTTGTGGGAATACGTGGCATTGCCCCTCCAGGAACTGAAGGGGCGGGATGCCTTGGTTCAGCAGGTGGGTGTAATTTGGTTCTGAAACTCTCCATGGGTGGCAAGACTGTCTTACCCTCAGGAGTTTGGACAGGGTACAAGGAAACATTTGCAGATGGTGCCTGATTTGGGAATGTTGCAAAAGAAACTTGTGCAGAGGAATCAGAAGATGATGCAGACTTGGTAAACACCGTGGAAGGACCAGGATTTTGTTGCTGTGGAATCTGAATTCCATTAACTTCCATTAAGTCAAGAGAATCTTCATGCAAGTGGTTGTTTTGGTAAACTGTAGAGACATTCATTGACGACACAAAGTGGCCACTACTAGGATCCAAGTACAATTCTTTGGAGTCTTGTGGGTCATTTGGAGAATCCTGGACTGGGACCAACTCTGTGAAATGTGCATTGGGTGAAAGAGGATCACATCTCTCAAGAATTAAGGGTGTCTCTGGTTCAACCATTAAATGAGGGGTTTGGTAATCATTACCATATGTAGAAAATGCAGTGTTTGAAGGCTTTTGATCAACGAAATTTGTCAAAGAGTCTTGGCTTGATTGCAATGTTTGCATTACACCAAAAGAATCTTGATCAGCAACAGTCTCCGAGTTGAACATGGGTTCTAACCGAATTAAAGAAAAATCAGAAACAGGACTTGGAAATGCCAAACACAGACCATTGCTAGCTGTTTGTTCATGAGGCACAGCGTTGAATGGTTTGTGTGGCTTTTGGGCTTGATTTGACAATTTCACACCCTGGTTTTCATTATTAGCCACACTTGTATCACTCTCTGTCCCATCATCCACACCATCAAGTTGTGAAATCTGCCTTAAAGATGGAGATGTAGATGTCTGAGAGGCATCCCTTTGAGCCTTGCAAGTAACCACTGTGCGAGTGAAGTTGAAGTAGTTTTCCATGTCCTCATCAGAAGAACTATTACCCCAGTGTTCCCTACAAGGATCAACAGTACAAGACGATCTCTGGGTAGACATTTTGGACTTCTCTTCATCTGGCTCCCAGAAGTCTTCCTGGTTGTCTTCACCTTCAACTACAATTTGTGCACTGCAGTTCATAGCTACGCCTTCATTCAGCTCGGTTTCTTCAATTTCAAGCTCAGTTCTCAGCTCAGGTGCCACAGTCAGGTCTGCCTCTAAATGGAAGGATGTGTAAGGGAAATCCCCGTCACTGCCTAGATGATTACCTTTTTGTGTACCCAAAGGGTCTCCTAATGGCAAGGCACCATTTTCTCCTGGATGTTCCTGTGGTGATGCTATAAAATTGTGTGGAAGTTCAACGGAGTCTATCTGATTAAAATCAAAAGGCCTTGGTCTTGTGGAGAGGTGGGTAGGAGAGGTGAGAGATCGGTTGGTGCAAGGGGTGCTGCCAATGCCACCTTGCCTTGTGGACTGTGAAAACAGTCCTGAGGTAGAATGGGGCGTCAATATTCCAGAACCCCGGACAGAGGAAGCACTTCGACCGACAGGACGAGCTGATGAAGAGGTCAGCAGGTTTTCAGTAGCACCAAGGGGGAAACCTGGGGAGGTAGGCTGGGAGGTTTTAGGGTGGTGGGAACCACCTGCTCTAGATGCAATTGGGCCTGCAGGGGATCCAAGAGTAGGGGAGGCCATGTGACTGCGGGTACCGCTATTCTGGGTGTGTGGGCTATGCCGTCGTGTCCTTCGAGTGTCTTCCAAATCACTTATAGTCAGGATGTGGTGAGGTTTGGATGGGGCAGCTCCTGGGTAAACAAAAAACAATCAATGATCAAAATGCTTCATATGAACTTTGTGAAGACCATACATGAAACTTCACTGAAATGATATTAACTACCTGGAGAAGGCAGTGGTCTGGATAGTCCTCCAGCAGGTCTTCTGTTCTGGGGGTATGAAGGGATTTTGGGGCGGGCACCAAGGTCCGGTTTGGCAAATACAGATACCAAGGTGGAATTTGTTTCAGTGGATGGATTTGTTAAAGACAAATCCCCTCCCAGGGCTTCAGTTTCTAATGAAAATAATAATAATAATATTCAAAAACGCCATAAGTACAAGCCATGTACAAACCATCACTTTGCAAGTAGTAATATTACATAGTACTCACCTGACTGGGGGCATGGGCTATGGGCAATTGTGCAATTTTCTCCCTGATCGGGCGACTCTTCCACTGGTTTTTCCTGAACAGGTGACCGGACCTCCCTAACACGAAATGTGTATTTGCATCGACGAAGGGGGTTTACAGTACTCCAATACCAGCGAGAGCATCTAAACAGCAGAAGAAACAAAAACTGTATTGATGTGCAAGCGAGTGACAATACTAGACGTCTAGCATGTCCATTTCGTCAGGAGCAAACTCCTAAAAATAAATGAAATAAATAAATTAAAGCTACTTACTCATAACCCACGGGGAAAAGTTTTCCATGACAGGCAGATAATTCACTCAGCTTTCCCAGCTTTTTTACAAGCAAAGAACCTACCCGGTGAAAAATTATGTTTAAAACACTAATTATTGTGCAAACATTTTTTTTTTTTACAACAAAACATAACATTTATATTTATGTGCATTAAACTGTGGTATTTATATATCCTTTAACAATAAAAACACCAACCTATCATTAAATTGATTGACTCCGGCTCCAATCCAGTCAAAAACTTTCTGCGAAGACTTATCCCTTCAAAATCCACATAAACCCTCCGAAGTACTTCAAACCCTTGACCAGTGATGATCTGGTAAATTACAGAAAACAAGTTCTCTCTCAAAACATTCATATAAAGCCAACATTAAGTCTCTATTTGGCTGATTTTTTTAGTAACTACCGTATTGACCCGAATATAAGACAATGTTTTTTTCTTGGAAATACATCTGAAAAAACGCGGTCGTCTTATATTCAGGGTCTAGACTTTGACATGTCAATAATACACCCACAACAATAGGTGGCGCCAAATATGCATAAAACGAGTGTGCCATGAAATACGTAATGTAATTTTGATTGGATGAACATTTCTTGGTCCTACGCCTTCCACAGAATATATAAATACTATTAGATGGATAGCCTAAATGTCCTAATTCAGATGGGCTACCTGTTTTTTTTTTTTTATGGTATATCAAAAAGTTTATTTTTTTAAATGTGATTGTTGGTACATTTTACCAGTTTTTACCATACTTTCAAAACTAAAATTAAAATAGGAAAAATATGCAATATGAAAATAATTGAAGACAAAATGTGTTTTACTGAGAAAAACAAGATTTGGTTTTTAAAAAGCCTTTTTCCAAAAGGTACATCTGGAAAAAGGGGGGTCGTCTTATATTCGGGCCAGTACGGTATATCAAACCACAACTCAATAAGCAGCTATGACTAAATTAAATGCCATTAAACTGAAAGCTCACTTTTCCACTTATAAGGTCACGATGCTTGTAACAGAAGACTCTTTTATCATCCTGGAAGACACAGTTGCGAAAGCGGGCGCACATGAAGTGGTAGTTGCTCTGGCACGAAGTAAGGCAGCAACCTACCGTTGCCCCAGTTCGGTTACACCGTTCACAGCGCTACGGAAGGAAAGTCAGAAAATTAGCAAAGCCAAACATTATATTTTTACCTGATGAAAGTAAACTGTTCATGTTTAAATACTAAATGATGACATTTCAAACTATTTGAATATACATTAACAATCTATTAAGCACCATGTTTGTTAACGTTATTAACTCAAAGCAGTATAAAGTGACACCAATGGCTCAGTTGAACCAGAATTATATGAGATTAATGACATACCATCAGACGGCCTCGTGCAACAGCACTGTGAACATGCAGAAGTGAGCCATTATCCTCCTCGAACACCTCTGCAGACCACATGGTGCAGTTTACATGAGCCCATTCATTTTGGCCTAGATAGAGTAACCTCCCTGCATCCTGGGAAGAGAAATGTATAATACAAAGGACTGTAATTTCTGTAAGTTTTGGTGACACTAATAATATCTTTCTCATATCAGAGTAAAACTTGTATGCTGTAATTTAATGACAAGGCATCTGAAAATTATAACCTTTTAAGCACCCTTACAAAAAATGACTGCAAAGTACTGCTCTAAAGATACTATCAGATGGTAATTCCATAATATTGATAGTTATAATGATTACTACATTCATACATACACCATAGTGTTTACATGGTACTGCAAAAAATAAGGTAATATTCCCATGGTATACATCTTAAAAACATGGTATTACCATGGCACCATTCCTAAAATCCATGTTAAGGCCTTGTAGTAAAAAGCTATAATAAAGGTACAATACACTGGTGAATTTACAGTATTAAAAGTACTTACACTGGCCTTAGCATCACCGTATTTTTGGCACAGAGAGCACTGTCTCTCGTCGTCTTTTGGCCAACCTGTGTCTAAGTCAGATTTAGCTGGTCGACCCTTCTTCCCTGGGAGATAGAATCAAAATGCCAAGTTAGGATGATTTGCACTGCTTTCCATATGATCACAAACAATGGTTACTAATGTCATTCTATACTTGCGTGTTTATTTACCTTTCAGATTCATTCGTAACGCCCTCATGTCCATAAAGTGTCCTTTAGGGTTATGGGCTAAAGGTGTGGACAGATCCTCTTCTTCTCCCATTTTAACACCCATGTGTCTTCCAGTCATCTGTGGGGCGCCGTCCAAAGCCTTACTACAGCCATCTCTCTCACGCCATTGTGCATAAACATGTTCATAATTTGGGGGCATCACAGCATGTGAAAGCATTCCACTGCAGGAATGGAGGCATGTGTCATTACCAAAAGATTCAACAATGTTTCTGCTCATATGTGAATGTTAACTTCAACTGGAAAGAAATTAATGGTGCTTACGCTGGCAGGTGTATAGAGCGTGGATCCCATATTTTAGGGTCCTGACTGTTAAACCAACCATAAATTTCCTCTAAGAGCTAAAAAAAAAGATTGAAAACAAATTTTAGCTACAAACACGTATCCTAAGAGCATTCCTAGAACTATTAGGGCTCTATGATTTCCGGGATGCCTGAAAACACAAGCGGAATATCAGAATCCAGTCATAAAAACAGAATTTACAGTATAATGCGGAATGTCACGGAATTTGGCAAATTTTGGATGAATAAATCAAAAGTAGGTCAGTACACTTAAATCAAAACGTGATATGGTCTAGTGTCTATGAATATTAAGCCGCAAAAAAAATAAATAAATAGTAATATATACTCAATATACGAGTACATGAACACATGAACATGATCTCTAGAACTGCTCTGAGAGTCACTTCATGAGCATTTTACCATTTCTTTTGAGAAAAAACCATCGTCATATCATATAAACAGAGAAACTTAAAGGTCTTCATAGTAACCTGTCAAAATAAAAGTTAACTTAATTAATATAATGATAGTATTACTAAAAACTAATAATGATTATTATTAAAATTATTTTTTAAATATTCAATTATTTAATTCTTTTTTAAGGAATATTTACCAGAATTTATTTAGCAGAAAAATGTAAATACACAACACAGTATTTCTGAAAAAAAAAGAGAAATAAATACAATAAATAAATTAATTTTTTACGAAATTTTTAAAATAGAGATGCTTTTGATTATTACAATTTAATAAAACCATTAAAATGGAATCCAGATAAAATGATGGAAAACACAGTATTTGGTAAAAAAAAAAAAAATATATATAT
>NW_015634026.1:1781451-1785984 GCF_001515625.1 Sinocyclocheilus rhinocerous | reverse complement strand
GCAGCTGCCTACACATGCCAGGATCCGCCACTGCCAGATGCAGTTAGAAATTTACTAAAAACAAGCCTATTGCAACATGCACATGGTGTGGCCAGCCAAATTTCAGGGGGGCCGGTGCCACCCCTGGCCACCAGGTAGACACGCCCCTGTATTAAAGCTAGTCTGTTAAATTATCCTTTGCCCTAATGAAATTTAGTAGTTCTTGCATAGAATACAGATTACAGAGTAAGATGGTGGTCAACAGAACCATACAGATGACATTACAAGATTACAAGACACTGTGAAGAGTAATTACAATTTAATGAAACCATTAAAATGGAAAACAAATTAATGGAAAACAGAATTTGGTAAAAATAAATAAAACTGAATTTGAGGGGAAAAAACATATTTCATAGGGCCTTAAAATTTTAACTTTTGTTAAACTTTTAACATTGGCGATGAATGTAAAATAAACGTTAAAAAGAAGATTATTTTTGTGAGTGTGGATAATGGTCTCATGTGCAAAGTAATTTAATAGATTGACACACCAAAACATAAGATTAAATGGTGCAAACGGCTTTGTTAAACTTTTAATAAATTGGTGTCAAATTTCATAATTTCAATTAATTAGACATGCTTTTTGATTAATAAAAATGTAATTTAACCATTAAAACAGTCTAGAAAAATTTAAACATGAAAAAACGGAATCCAGAAAAAAATTTATCGGATTTCATAGGCCCACTACGAGACTATATTTGGAAAAGCATGCTAACATACTACTTACACACTGTTTTGTCTCATTATGTAATTGTACTGCCAAAAATGTAAAAATGCTTTTGCTTTCAAGATGATAAAACTAAGTCAAATAGCAACTGAAGTTGGAAGTCATATCCTGACTAAAAAAATCCAGACTTGTATTTTGAAGCAGTGCATCATTTGTATAGTTTTCACAGAATGACCTAAGCTACTCTGACTGGTTGGGTAAACATACAACTTTGGTAATTAACTAAACATAAAAAAAATACACAACAATCTGACCTTCAGGTAATATGAGCGGGCGAGGGCAGTGGGTCTTTGGTCCTCCGGTAGAATTTCCTCATCTTCCAAGTGATGGCGAATTACTTTCACCACATCCTCGTGAAAGGATTTCTGCTTGACAAAGCCACAAACGAAATCAACATTTCTAGTTTTGTTATTCTGTACATTCTGTAGCCAAAACAAGAGTTTGATTACAGTAATTCCAGGATTACGTTTGAGATTGGCTAGCTAAGATAAGTGCCAACAGAGATGCTAGTGATTAGTGTGCAAGAGAATATGCATTTATTTTTAGTTGCTTCTTTCAGAAATGGCGTCTCGAAAACGCATAACAAATAACATCTAGCAGTAATTACTCAATAGTTTCGCATAAAGCCCAAGTTTATGAGCTTTATGGGATTCCAAACACTCTTAAAGCATGGTGAAACTGCACAGCCAATTTAAACCATGGAATGTGGACCAATTAGTAAGGTCATTTTTAACTGTACAATCCCGCTCAAGTATAACTGGACTTTTTGTGTCTCAGAAAGCAGTTAAGAGTGCTTAAAGACTTTTCCCTTATGTTGACCTCAGATCTTAGACAAGCATAGACACTGAGTCTGTATAGAGACAAGAGTACAGACACCGACCAAGGATGTGTACAGGCCTTCATCAAACTTCTTTCCAATAGCACGGAAGTCGCAGACAGGCAAGTCTTCAACCACAGTGTTGGGGGAACCCATTGTAGTGCACTACAAAAGACAACAAATCTCAGAAAAATGTAACCAAGCAATGTTCCTTTTTATATGTATCCTGTTCATTTCCCGTAAATGCCCATTTTAAATACAAATGTTTAAACAACTATTCTCATTGGTTAAGCAATGTTTGAAAAAGAAAACAACAATTTACAAGCATTTCCTCTTGATTGGGCTTTGTAGGGCAGGACTGGTAAGATAAAGTACAAGAGCACAAATCGCAGAGAACCAGCACATTTTGACTAATGAATTCCAATGACTTTTTTAGGATTACGGAAACCCTTCATCTGGAAAGGCTCATGTTAGTCACAATGAACATTCTAAAAATGTATTTTGAAAATGTTCATGTGAAACTACATCATTCTAACTGATTTTTGAACAATCATCAGCAACGGACTGCTGCAGCTTTAAAAGTACAGCATAGGTTTAAGAGAAGTCAAAAGCTTTATTTGGATGGTAATTGTTTTTCATGGGGACGTGAAACATTTTCAACATTTATAGGGGACAATCTGTGATTTCATTGCTGTTCGAATCCAGAATGTCAGTGGTTTTCTTCCCACCACCCACATAATAAAAAACAAACAAACGGCCAAATTATCTTGATTGTGTGGTCATTTAAACCGTGCGTGACATGTGGCCAAGTATGGTTAGCCATACTTGGAATTAGTGCTCTGCATTTAACCCCATCCTAAGTGCACACACACAGCAGTAAACACACAAACCGTGAACACACACCCGGAGCAGTGGGCAGCCATTTATGCTGCGGCGCCCGGGGAGCAGTTGGGGGTTCGGTGCCTTGCTCAAGGGCACCTCAGTCGTGGTATTGAAGGTGGAAGAGAGTACATTCCCTCCCTCCACCTACAATCCCTGCCGGTACGAGACTCGAACCCGCAACCTTTGGGTTACGAGTCCAACTCTCTAACCATTAGGCCACAACTTCCCCTTTGTAATTGCCGTCCAATGCCACATATCTGAGTTTACAAGAAGAAAGTTCACCGTTTAAATATTTTTGCCCACTGCCAAACACTGTATGGGAACTGCTGCACTTTGCTGTAACTTGCATGCACATTTATTACTGAAATGCAGAAAAAGTATTTCCAAGAACTATATTTCATAACTGCTTCACCACAGTGAGTGGGAAATGTTAAAAACAAAGAAGAAAGAGAACCACATAAACATCTGAAATGAGTAGGGATGCACGATATTATCAGACCAATATCGGAATCGGCCGATACTGGCTTTAAATTGAAATATCGGCATCGGCCCGATATGTAAAATTGTGCCGATATGTATTGCCGATGTTAAATCATAAAATAAAATGTTACGGTTACCACTGCATCTTTCTGAAAAAAAAATGCAGCGATTATTATTTAAATAGTTATTTTCAAATCTTCAATGTACTGTCATTATAAAATAACTTTATTATTGTTTATTTAATTCTAACAAATAAGTTCTTGTTAAAAACTAACCAAAATTAAAAATTATTATATATCGGTATCGGCCAAAATGAGTTGAAAATTATCGGCAAAAATCCAATATCATGCATCCCTAGAAATGAGTCATTATTATGGCAGCCACAGGTATGCAATACAATTTTAAAATATGTATTATAAATAATTATATGCATAAAAATTCACACCAGGCAGCTTTATGTTTACCTAATGTAAATAAGAGGTTGCATTAACTTATTTCTGCTAATCTCCACATTTTTAATGACATCCACCATTTTGAGAGACAGAAAACCCATTTCAACTAGTGCATCTATTTCCTGTTTTTAAACAATCGCCATCCGAATCCTTGAGTTTTACCACATGAGAAACAATTACTGTCCGAATATGGCTAAAGAAATGTCATAATTCCCATAATCCTATATAAAAAAAATTTCAGTAACTATTTTTACAAATCATTTCTCACAAATAACAAATTGCTTATTAGCATGCATATTACTAGCATATTTGCTGTTTATTAGTAATTATAAAGCACATTTTAATGCTCTATTCTGCATGACCATATTTTAAGTCCCTTAATCCTACTCCACACCTAAATTTAACAACTACACTTACTGTCTATTAATAAGCAGCAGATTAGGAGTTATCCTCAGTTCCAAAGTATTAATTTAGCTGGAACTTACTCATAACCAGCATGTTCTCTAAGATTATTCTTACCATTCCTTATCTAATCATTACTAACCTACTCTCATGTAAAACTAAATTATTATAACTGCTTTTTGAACAATCAACAGAAACAGACTGCCGCAGCTTTAAAACTACAGCATACTAGGTTTAAGAGAGGGTTTAAAGTGAAAAGTCAGACGGTAATTGTTTCTCATGGTGACGCAAGCTATTTTCGACAATTACAGAGGTTAATCTGTGATTTTATTGCAAATGCTGGATTTTCTAAAGCATGTGAAGTTCACAGCCCAGACTCTTGATGACTGATGATGATGATCTTGAAAATGTTTATGTGAAACTACAGCATCTTAAAGGGATAGTTCACCCAAAAATGAAAATTGTCATTAATTACTCACCCTCATGTCCTTCCAAAACCTGTAAGACCTTCGTTCATCTTCGGAACACAAATTAAGATAGTTTTGATGCATTCCGAGAGCTCTCTGTCCCTCCCATAAACAACAAGGATCCTTACACGATCAAGGCTCAGAAACGTAGCAAGGAGATCGTTAAAATAATCCATGTGACATCAGTGGTTCAACCGTAATGTTATAAAGGTTCGAGAATACTTTTTGTGCGCAAAGAAAACTAAAATAACGACTTTATTCAACTATTCG
>NW_015634026.1:1775894-1781325 GCF_001515625.1 Sinocyclocheilus rhinocerous | reverse complement strand
CTTCGTAAAATTACGGTTGAACCACTGATGTCACATGGATTATTTTAACGATCTCCTTGCTACGTTTCTGAGCCTTGATCGTGTAAGGATCCTTGCTGTCTATGAGGGTCAGAGAGCTCTCGGAATGCATCAAAAATACCTTAATTTGTGTTCCGAAGATGAACGAAGGTCTTACGGGTTTGGAACGACATGAGGGTGAGTAATTAATGACATCATTTTCATTTTTGGGTGAACTATCCCTTTAACTGCTTTCTGAACAAGCAATGGGCTGCTGCAGCTTCAAAAGTACAGCAAACTAGGTTTAAGAGAGATCAGATGCCCACCTTCTTGCAGGTGACCAGGTGTTTAGTGAAGGTGGAGCTCAGCAGGCAAGACAGCACCCTATCTAAGCCAGTCTTGAGCTCCTGGTCAAGCAGTTCCCTCCAACCTGCTCCATTAACGTCCTCTCTATCGGGCAGCTCTTGTAAGCACGGCTGACAGGAGTACACCACGCTCTCAGGCAGACTCGACAAGATTTCATATAAGTCATCTGGGAGAAAACACACAAATTGAAGGAGTCAGCTGCAGATGCGAGTGGTAGATTTCATACTGCTGATTCAGCCTGTAAATTCTGTTAGCAAAAAATTCACATTATTTCTCAATTACTTCTGCATTATATTGACAAAGGGTCATGTTTTCTCATAAGGAGAATGCTCAATTAAACAAACAACATGGGGATGACATTCTGGGTTAGGACAATCACGCAACTGTCTGAACATCCATTACGTATAGCATGAAAAAAATGTGCAATTGGTGAGAAAGTTCCAGTGTATATGTCTTGTATGTATTGGGAAATAAGAGGCTTGCAAAAATGTCACGCCTGTAAACACAGTAGTTTAATAAAAACTAAAACGGTGGAAGGAAAAAGTAATTTTTAATTTATGTTTTCTCTGTGGATACAAAGTAATGCTTTCATATTACAGGCACAAAAAATATATATATATTTACAAAACCAATGGTATCTGCAGCTTACTTTTTTGGGAATTTGTTTCAAAGTGTCATTGAAATGAAAGCCAAAAAGAGAGCATGATAAATGTAAATGGCATGTTAAAATCTAGTATTGTATTTAATGGATAAAATAAGATAAAAAGACCTAAATAAATAAATCAAATCCAATTGGCCATAACATTCTGTCACTCACCTGTCAGACCTTCACATTTAGCATGGACCCAGTGGCTACACGAGGAGCACTGCATCATCTGGCTATCATAGTCATTATCTTCATAACACTTGAAGCACATGGTGCAGTAGTTACCTACAAACACATACACACAAAGTTGTTAACTGACTGGGAAGGCATGTTTGGCTGAAATGGTGTTTTCATAGAAAGGGTATTAACTGAAAGGTCAGTGTGGCAGGAAAATAAAATGACCGCTGTAATTTAAAGTTGTAAAGTTTCATGTGATCGTGGCAACTGAGAGTATCTAAAGCATTTCATTTGCTATTTCAACCTAAACCCACTTACAACTCACACTCTGGGACATGTCATTCCTTTTAAAGCATTATGTGTGACAAAATTATGTTATATCATTATATGTATGTATCTGCTACACAAACACACACATTACAGAAAATTATAACATTTTAACATTTTGCACTAGCATATGAACAGAAAAATATTAGTTATGCACGAAATGAAAAACATCATCACTGTTGAAACAGCTGCAGAGCCTAGGCAAATAGGAACTAAAGTCATTTTCTTATGCCAAAAAGAAAAGAAACATCAACCCAAAAAAAAAAAAAAAAAACTATTTCTGAAAAGCACAGTATTAGTTGGGCTTTCATTGATGGTCCTTGAGCTTGAGCTAATCTGACTGGATGGGTACTCTTATGTAACATCCTCTTTATCGAACATTGATGAAGAATGCTGGAACACCTGGAAATGCATTTTTATTAACATGATTTATTATATGCCTGTCAGATAGTCAGACCCTCTAAGTCTCACCTTGATCAAACAGCCTAGTGCAGTCAGGACACAGCCCCTTGTCATGATTCCACTCGGTGTCCCAGCTCTTTCCTGGGGTCACACCACAACTCTTGCACCGGATGCATGTCATACAGACCTGAAAAAAATGAGTTCATTTGTGGCTTAACTGAAGTTACAATACAAACACGAATTTGCTATTTTGCAGCTTTAATGTCTTGTTTTTGCCTGATCCTAACAGATGTTCCCCATTTTTTTGTTGTTGTTGCTTTGACATTTATTAACATATCATGGCAGCTGAGACAGCAAAGCATACTGAAACTTCTTTGTAGGTCTTGCACGCTGAAGAAAGTATCACTGTGGTCAACTTACCCAAGGCTTTTTACGTTTGTTGGGTTTGGGATAGCTGGGACCCAGACAGGCAGGATGATAACAATTTTGACACCTTTCACACTCCAACAGCGGCTGCACAGAGATCAAGCACAAAAAAATAAAAATTGACCAGTGCCAAAGCCGTAAAAAACATGTTTCCTTTAAATAATAACAAATATTTCCCTTAAACCTACAGTGATGACAAGAAAAAATATACACACTACCGTTCAAAAGTGTAAAGTCAGTAAGATCTTTTCCCAAAATAAATAAATACTTTTATTCAGCAAAGACACATTAAACTGACCAAAATTGACAGAAAGTTAAAGACATCTATTATGTTACAAAATATTTCTATTTCAAATAAATGCTGTTCTTTCGAACTTTCTATTTGACAAACAGAAAAGTACCACAATTTCCACAAAAACATTAAGCAGCACAACTGTTTTCAACTGCTTCTGAAAATTCAGCTTTGGCATCACAGTAATAAATTACATTTTAAAATATTTTCAAAAGAGAACTGTAATAGCGTTATATAGTTTGAATGGTAGTTTATGTCACAAAATGTTCATAATTCTGCTCTACACTCCTGAAGAACTTCAGACAATCCCATCTTCTTATTATTATTAGGTTAATACATTCGGATTAGAGTTAGGCGTCAAAATCACATTTTGAAACGTCGCAAACTACCTTGGATTCTTTATTCTTGCGTCCACAAACTCGGCAGAACTTGCAGCGACGACAGCACCAGTTCTCCTTGTTCTCCTCCAGAGGGCGCTCTGAAGGGTCCAAGCAGAAGCGATGGAAAGGCTCACAGCAGACTTGACAATACAGCATCTGCAAAACACATGGTTGTCATGATGAACAAAATAATCCAGGTTTCGATTTGACAAGCAATACCAGTGAAACTTTCCCATTATTGTAACCATTTCCGAAAACCTACAATTTATTTTAATTTACTTTTATTTTCAGATGTTTTTAAGGCAATGCTGTAATGAAGAGCAGTCAGGACGTACCTCATGTTGGCCTTTACTGGCACACAGCAGGCAAACATACTGGGGCACGAGGGGTACAGAAGAGAGGATGCTCAAACCTCCTGTCGCCCACACGCTCTGGACACTACAGTCCTCCTGTGGAGGGAGACAGAGTGGAGTAAGGAACATTTTAGCTGCATGCTAGTTTCACCTCAAGATAAAGGACCACAAATAACTCTGTTTGAATTCAAATAGAAGATGTGAAAACTATGTAAGATTTAATGCACAACACAAATACAAATCTAAACATGGACATCAATGAGCTTCTTTGTCTGCAAACATTTTATTTGAAGAGAAATACGCATTGGGTCCAAAAGTCTGAGCACACAGAACAAACTGGATTCAAAATCAAATTTAATCCTGGAATGCAAACCTGTTATGATTTTTAATTTTTAAAGGATGCATTAAATTGATCAAAAGTGACAGTAAAGACATTTATAATGTTACAAAAGATTTAGATTTTTTTGCTTTTCTATTCATCAAAAAAAGTTAGCACAATTTCCACAACTATTTTCAACATTGATAATAATAATAAAAAAATATTTGTTGAGCAGCAAATTAGCATATTAGAATGATTTCTGAATGATCATGTGACACTGAAGACTGGAGTAATGGTTGCTGAAAATTTAGCTTTGCATCACAGGAATAAATTGCATTTGAAATATTAAAATAGAAAATGGTGATAAATTATATTATTTCACAATATTTTACTCTATTATTGATCAAATAAATGCAACCTTGTTAAGAATAAGAGACTTCTTTCAAAAACATTAAAAATATCTTAATGTATCAAGACTATTTTGCTGGGTAAACCTGGTCTATCCATAACAGAATCAGGTGCTGCCATCATGTGGCAAACCACTGCAGTGCTGAACATCAGTGTAGATTTCAAATGAAATATCAGCCAGTCCCTCAACATGAAAACATCTTTGGAGAGCCACTTGACTTTCATGCTCAGTTTTGTAAAAGAATTAGTGCTGTCAAACGATTAATTGCGATTAATCGCATCCAAAATAAAAGTTTTTGTTTACATAATATATGTGTGTATACTGTGTATATTTATTGTGTATATATAAAAGACACACACACACACACACACACACACACACAGCATATATTTTGAAAATATTTACGTGTATATATTTATATAAATTATATCATATATGTTATATATATCACATATGTTTTTCTTAAATATATACATGCATGTGTGTTTATTTATATATACATAATAAATATACACAACACACACACATATATTATGTAAACAAAAACTTTTGTTTTGGATGCGACTAATCATGATTAATCGTTTTGACAGCACTAAAAAAAATATAGACATTTACCTTAAAATCAACACAGATCTTGTATGTGGGTTCTGCAGGCTGCTGTTCTCTCTCTGCAAAACCATTGGCGAGGGCTGCAAGGACGCTGGGCGGTGTCTGTTCCTGAGGGCTCTGCAAACAAAGGAACGATGGAAGTTGCTTTCGCTGCTTCGACGACATTTTGGCTAAATGAGGACAGTTTTGAGCGGGTCAACAGATATCAACAATCATAATACCTTCTCAACTTTCCGTTTGATGGGTGGAACCTTGTGGAAGCTAGGCCTGCGATGCCGCACTCCCTCGTCAAAGGCATCGCCGACGAAGTCGTCAAATGACAGAAAATCTGTGGCGCATTTAATACAAACAGAATTGTGACTTTGACAGGAATGATTCATGTAAATTACTTGTGAAACAAACAAGATTCTATTTTCAATTGTATTTAAAAAAAAACTGAACCAGTTTTGAATAAAACAAGTTCTACGTTTCCAATCACTGTGGTATGGTAGCTTGTAGGGCTGTCAAAATGGCTGAAAAACTAAATTCGAATTATATTCAAATTTAAAGGGGTCATATGATGCTGCTAAAAAGAACATTATTTGGTGTATTTGGTGTAATGAAATATGTTTATGCGGTTTAAAGTTCAAAAAACACATTATTTTCCACATACTGTACATTATTGTTTCTCCTCTATGCCCCGCCTTTTTGAAACGCGTCGATTTTTACAAAGCTCATCAGTCTGAAAA